>NW_028318995.1:300000-532974 GCF_062004578.1 Staurois parvus | reverse complement strand
TTCATACTGGACTCAAAGCATCCGGTATGGATTTTGGGTGGACTTTTATGCAAATGCTTTATCATGCTTGCCATAGAACATGCTACAGCTAAAGTGACATTTACAAGAAAATAAATGGTACAGTTCAAATTGCTGGCATTTTCCTTTTAAAGAAAATAACACAGCACACAAACCACTCCAAAGTTCCCCATAATACTTAACAGACCCTAAAGGGTCTGCTATGTACAGTGAAGGAAATAAGCATTTGATCCCCTGTTGATTTTGAATGTTTGCCCAATCACAAAGAAATGATCAGTTTAAAAATCGAATGGTAGGTGTATTGTAACACTGAGAGACAGAATAGCAACAAAAAAATTCAAAAGAAATGCATGTCTAACAAATGATGCACTGATTTGCATGTTCATTAGGGAAATAAGTATTTGACCCCCTACCATTCAACAGGATTTCTGGCTACCAGGTGTCTTTCATAGAGGTAACAAGCTGAGATTAGAAGCAGTCTCTTAAAAGGAGTTTTGCTAATCTCATTTTGTTGCCTGTATAAAAGACACCTGTCCACAGGAGCAATCAAACAATCAGATTCCAAACTCTCCACCATGGCAAAGACCAAAGAGCTGTCCAAGGATGTCAGGGACAAGATTGTAGACCTATACAAGGCTGGACTGGGCTACCAAATTATCGCCAAGCAGCTTAGTGAGAAGGTGACAACAGTTGGTGCAATCATTCGCAAATGGAAGGAACACAAAACAATTGTCAGTCTCCCTAGGTCTGGTGCACCATACAAGATCTCACCTTGTGGAGTGTCAATGATCATGGGAACAGTGAGGAATCATCCCAGAACTACACGTGAGGATCTTGTCAATGATCTCCAGGCAACTGGGACCACAGTCACCAAGAAAACAATTGGTAACACACTACGCCGACAAGGATTGAAATCCTGCAGTGCCCGCAATGTCCATCTGCTCAAGAAAGCACATGTCCAGGCCCATCTGAAGTTTGCCACTGAACATCTGAATGATGCAGAACAGGACTGGTTGAAAGTGTTGTGGTCAGATGAGACCAAAATCGAGCATCAACTCGACTCGCTGTGTTTGGAGGAGGAATGCTGCCTATGACTCCAAGAAAACCATCCCAACTGTCAAACATGGTGGTAGAAACATTCTGCTTTGGGGGTGTTTTTCTGCTAAGAGGACAGGACAACTATACCACATCAAAGGGACGAGGCAATGTACCGTCAAATCTTGGGTGAGAACCTTCTTCCCTCAGCCAGGGCATTGAAAATGGGTCGTGGATGGACCCATTCCAGCATGACAATGACCCAAAACACACGTCCAAGGCAACAAAAGAGTGGCTCAAGAAGAACCACATTAAGGTCCTGGAGTTGCCTAGTCAGTCTCCAGACCTTAATCTGATTGAAAATCTGTGGAGGGAGCTGAAAGTTTGAGTTGCCAAACATCAGCCACCAAACCTTAAGGACTTGGAGAGGATCTGCCAAGAGGAGTGGGCCAAAATCCTTCCTGAGATGTGTGTAAACCTGGTGGCCAACTCCAGGAAACGTTTGACCTCTGTGATTGCCAACAAGGGATTTGCCACCAAGTACGAAGTCATGTTTTGTGAAGGGGATCAAATACTTATTTCCCTCATGAACATGCAAATCCGTGCATAATTTGTTAGATATGCATTTCTTTTGAATTTTTTGCTTTTCTGTTTCTGTTACAATACACTTCCCATTCGTTTTTAGACTGATCATTTCTTTGTGAGTGGGCAAACTTCAAAATCAGCAGGTCATCCAATACTTATTTCCTTCACTGTAGATCAGGGGATTAGACCTACAGATATCAGTTGTTTGTTTACATGCAGGGCTTTTTTTTCTCAGAATAGGTGCAGGAATTCCCCACCTTTTGAGTCACCCCTTGTCTACACTCCCAAGCACCGTCCCTTGGTTCCACCTCCTACCCACCTCCCAGTACTGCCCCTTTTAGAGAATACAGAACCAAGTATAATTTTTTGGTGCTACGTAATTTGAATGTAATGTGTCAATGATAACATAACAAGAAAAGCAGTAAAATACAGTAGACCCCTTGCAGCCAGCAACAATTAATCCCCCACTCAATAGACCCCCCCCAGCAACAATGGACCCCCCACAACAAAATACCACCCCAGTATTTATAGACCCCCAGCAACAACAACAGATCTCCCAGCAGCTAGAAACAATAGACTCCTCCCTCAACAGGAGATTTCACCCAGCAACAACTGACCCTCCAGCAACAATAGTCCCCAATGCATAAATACATTCCTATCAGTAACAATAGATCCCCTAGCAGCCAACATCAACAGACACTCCAGCATACCTCAGCACTCCTTGCCATTACATACATTCAGTGCTGGAACTGTGTTCCCGCTTAAAAAATCCCTATTTACCTGTTAAGGCCAGTTGTGGCAGAAGTGTGTGACAATACAAGTCCCAGCTGACACTCATGACTTAGATCAGGGGATTAGACCTCCAGGCGTCAGATGTTTGTTTACATGTTTAGGCAAGTTGTGGCTGGAGAGTGTGGGACTACAAGTCCCAGGCCGTACTCAGTATTTTGATCAGGGGATTACACCTACAGGTAGCAGCTGTTTACATATATAGGCCACCTGTGGCTGGAGAGTGCGAGACTACAAGTCCCAGCCAGGACTCACTACTTACTGGCCTCCAGGCTGTGCAGCTCCGGTGTCCCAGCAGTGGTGAGATCTTCGGCTCGTAGATTGACCAAACAGATTTTGGCTGGTAAGTTCATCAGGATCACCCAAGTGCTGTGACGTGTGAAGGGCTGGCTGATTGTGTATAACTCTGATCAGTTATCCAGGTCCTCACTCTGTATGTTGGTACATTTATCAGACAAATACAAATCTGTATTACCAATTTTAAGATCTGTAACACTTTTTCATCAGCTATTACCAGCTTTACATGACAGTTTTTAAAGCCTATTCACAGTAATTTTTTTTAGTTTTGGACATAATAGGGAAAGTTAAAGTGTATCTACTACCAATCTTTATTTTTTCTAGTTGGAATAGAGTGGAGAAGGTTAGATTCCCTGTCAGGTTTTTACTGCTGTCTGGGGCTCTACTAGAGAGATTTCCCTTCACTTCCTGTCCTGGGGACACCTTCTCCTCCTTCTCCTTCTCTCCTTCTCCCCTTATCCTTTTTTTTTTTTTTTTTTTTTTTTTTTTTTTTTTACTAGACAGGAAGTGAGGGAAAATCTACAACATGGAAACAGACCGCAATAAAAATCTGACAGGGGTTCTAGCACTCTCCTACGTAATTAAAAAAAAAAAAAAAAAATCATTTTTGCTACTGTCTATTTGGCTAGCTCTCACTTCCTCACACAGTAAACTGTGTCACCTGAATAGTAGGTGAGGGGAAGTCTCTCTAACAGTGGCCCATATAGCAGTAAGTCATCGGTCATACCGTTGCGATTTGTGTGCAATTTCAGCGCCATTTCTGAAGACTTTATTGCTACTTTTGCAACAATTTCTTGCAATTAGCAGTGCAATTTCCATTATATTCTATGTATGTGAAATCTCAACAAAACTGTAGAAAAAGTAATGCAAGAACTACTTTAGAAATTGCACTGCAGCAAATCGCAAACATGAAGACACTGACATTCTCTAGATGCGATTTCAATTCCCAAATCACACCGGTATATCTGGGCACTAAGGTGAGCGTGCACACCTGATGGTGAAGGAGCACAGTGGTGTAGTATACTGAAGATATATTGAGAAGTGGGATTATCTTATGTACTTGGATACAACACATAGGAATGGACTCACTGTCTTTGGACTTTTTTATTATTTATTTCAGGTACTTATATAGCGCTGTCAATTTACACAGCACTTTACATATATATTGTACATTCACATCAGTCCCTAACCCTCAAGGGGTGTACAATCTAAGGTCCCTAACTTACATTCATACATATATTAGGGCCAATTTAGATAGGAGCCAAGTAACCTACCAGCATGTTTTGGAGTGTAGGAGGAAACCAGAGTACCCAGAGGAAACCCACAGGGAGAACATGCAAACTGCAGGCAGGTGGTGACGTGGTTGGGATTTGAACCAGCGACCCTAGCACTGCCAGGCAAAAATGCTAACCATTTAGCCACTGTGTTGCCCCTTTTTAACTATATGTGCTATATACATTTATTTTCTACTTATTCTAGCACACCTTTTGTTTTTATTTGCATGTGTGTTAGTAGGACAGCACGTGTTTATTTATGTGTCTTCGATTTACGTATACATACGTATGCTTTATATAGTAGGGTGGCACTATGTTGATATACATACTTTTGCATAACTGGTATTAGTGATTATATTGTGTCACATTGTTATACTGTGCTAGTAGGGCAGCAAGTTGTTTGTTAGTTTTCAGTGAAACTTCACTCACAGCCACCTGAAATTTTAAGGGACATTTTTAAACTGCGACTGTGCCTCCATTTTTAATATTTCAGAGACATACTATACATCAAAATGTAGGTGTGGTTCTTGTGATTATCACAATATAAAGCTTTTCACTGTAGGATTTATAAACTTTTTTTAAAACTACAACCATTTGAAGATGGCAACCGCCAGTGAAGTTAGCAAGTTGGAGCAGTGTGTTTATAAAAGCTCGTCTCAGCTTGCTCTGACTGAGTGAGTTGCCATAGCAACCGAAGGTGAGTCACCAGGCAGCTGAGTCACCAAGGCTGGACTGTGAGCTGCAAAATACAAGTTGAAATGCATTTCTCACTCTATCAGGCTTGCCATGTGCACTGCTTACATTTCATCAATCACTTGGTTAGGGTTGGATGCAAGAACACTTTACACAATTTCCCCAGAAATTGTAGATTTTTCTTATTCCGTTTCTTATTAAGTGTTCTTGCATAGCAAGAGCACTTATTGTTATCTCACAAGTATATTCTTATTCTTATTATAGCCAAATTTGCCACGCTAACTCCTCCCACAGTTTTTACACTACAAAGACAAAAAGTAATATATCAAAACGTGCGGATTGTTCCCGATCGGATTGCTGTTACTTTGTGGAACATTTCGCCAAATGGTTCACGAAATATCGCGGTTTTTGTGGTGAAATTTTCCCATAGGAATGAATGGAGCAACTAGAGTGGCAGCAGAGAAAAGCTACAGTGTGGAAGGAAAAATCAGAACATGATTTCTAAACTGCCATCACTCTGTCATTTTCAAGCCCACCTACACAAATCTTATATCAAAACGTTCAGCTATCCCTGCTGTCACTAAAAATGTTCACGGCTAAGCCATAGTCCTGATAGTTTTCACAATATGACCATTTGTTTGCAACTCACCCCTCCCATTGACTTTCAGTGAAACTTCACTCACAGCCACCTGAAATTTGAAGGGACATTTTTAAACTGCGACTGTACCTTCATTTTTAATATTTCAGAGACATACTATACATCAAAATGTAGCTGTGGTTCTTGTGACTCTCACAATATCAAGCTCTTCGCAGTAGCATTTATACTTTTAAAACTACAAGTGTGTGAAGATGGCAATCGCCAGTTAAGTTGGCAAGTTGGAGCAGTGTGTTTACAAAAGCCTGTCAGCTTCCTGTCACTGAGTGAGTTGCTATAGCAACCAAACATGACTCACGAGGCAGCTGAGTCACCAAGTTGAAATGCATTTCTCACTCTATCAGGCTTGCCATGTGCACTGCTTACATTTCATCAATCATTTGGTTAGGGTTGGATGCAAGAACACTTCACACAATTTCCCCAGAAATTGTAGATTTTCTAGTTTTTTTATGTTTTACATAGCTATGCTTGCAAAAGGGGCCAGACTGATGTGATCTAGCAAGCTTTAGCTTTTTGACTAAAGTTCCACTTTACCAAGGAAGATTGCTATAGCACCATGCAAAGCAGAGCAGCCTTACCTTACCTTTCATCAATTTACATTGCTGGATCTTTCTTTAATAATAAAGGCTGAAAGGGTGTGCACAGTGAAAATATAATTTGTATATAAAATGAAAGAGACAGAAACTCTCCCTGTTATTATTCATAATTGTTCAGCGATTAATAACAGTCACATTTTAATGGTGTTAACTAATTATGTAGTAATGCAAAAAGATTGCTCCGTGATTTGGCTTGAACCCAACACCTTTAAAACGTGTAAAAAATATAAAATATATGAGCCGCACTCCAAAACGTAGTCCTTCCTTCTGATTTCTCTCTCTTACGGTGATGTCAGGTGGAGACATCAATGTATGCAGTTTCATTCTTTGATAAATGATATACAGAAAGAAGAGCTGGGTTTTGGAGTAGGGCCTATTTTTTTTTTTTTTTAGACTTTTGAGTAAGTGGAGATGGGGTGTGGTAGCCAGCACCTGAGTCGTCTCTATGGGATGAAAGGAGCAAGTCTGGAGCACAGCCATGGGTTTAGGTATGTTACATTTAAAATGAGGCTGTTATTAATTTTTGAGCAAAACAAACAAGAAAATGGCAGACTCGATGGCCAAATTGCTCTTTTTTTTCTGCCATCACTCTAACATAATATTTCTAGAAAAGAAAACATTTTTGAATAACTGTTTATTTTTATAAAATGAATTGTGGTTGATCTGTAACTGCAAGGCATTTTGTTGCAGCATCCCTTCTGCAGACTACATTTTAAATTAAAATATTTAATATACCACCATAAAAAGTCAGTACTGTATTTAAAGGAGATCTATAGCCACAGTATACAATTTAATTTTATAACATCAGCATTGTATTTGAAACACAAACAATAATTATTTCTACCAATCCAATATAATCTTATTTGAAAACTCTCCTTTTATGCTGTGAGTTCTGCCTGTCTATTGGTCATCTCTTTCCATAACTGCCACAGATCTGGTGAGCTTGTTCCATCATCCAACCAAATAGGTTGACATTGAAATTTCTCAAATCAACCATTCTTCATCTAGTCACTGACATTGTTCAGTTCACACATGTTGAGGCCCAGTTCACCAAACCTATTAGCAAACACATCTTCAGCATAATCCAGTCATCAGAGCCTACTGAAGTGTCCGCCTTCTGCAGGCTAAGCCACTGCTTCACTTGTATTTGGCCCTCATTCATCAAGGGGCACTTGTCATAGTTGCCATTTGCTATTGCAGCCTAGAGAAGAATTAACCCTTACCAACAAGTGCTTCTGCCAACCCCTAAAACCTCTTGCTTAAAATCTGCATCACTGACCTTGTGTTCTAAAGGGGTACTGCTCAAGTTAAATACTGCTTAAAAGGGTAGTACCTGTCCTTGCATTAATCCTTCAGGGGCTTCCACCTAGGAGATCTGAATTCTTGTAGTGCACCAACTGGGCCCCATCGAGCGGGCAGAATATCTTTCACTGCAGTTAAATGGACATTAAACTTCCTAATTAAAGAGCTCTTTCCTTACCTCAGACTTGAACCTTGTGAACAGCTTCTTAGGGCCCAAAGTGAGCTAGCCTTTAGTAGTCTTCCTTTGCTCATTGGGGACAGAAACATCTCAGAGCTGAGGTTCTTGGTTAAATTCTGAATTTCAGGACATCCAGAACTGGTTGAGATTCTTGCTGTGTGTGTTGACCTTTGCTTAAAGCCATGGTAGTGATAACTGCTATTATTTCTATACCTATCACTTTATGCTGTTTTACTGAGCTCACATACAACTCAAACATAAACAAATATAATTTCACTCTAACTTGTGTGTGTCTATTTTCTGGTAATAAACAGAGAGTTTTTCCTGGCCAGACGTGTACGGTGGTGTCAGCAGGGGTTGGGCTTATAGAGTGGAGTCAAGAGAGCGACAGGGAACCCAAAAATTCAGCGACTCCTAAGGGAGCAGTGCTACACTTCCACCCACACTCTGATGACGGAGACAGGGAGGTGTTGTTTGCAGTGATTCTGGACTCTGTAGTGGTAATCTCTCACAAAATCAGTGACGTTTTTCTCCTCCAGTGCATTAGATCATATTGATAGCTATGGCCTTGGTGCTACTGCAGCAGCACAGACTCGCTCCAACACTGCCGTGAGCTCTGGAAACCGCAGCATCTCTGACTCAATGGCACCCTCAGTCACCTCTCTTACCCCATGTATGACTGCCCTGAGCCCTGGACTCTCCTTCCTTTTTCTCCTTTTTGCAGCACACTGTCCTCCTGGGACTTGTAGTCCCATACAGTTCTCCACTTAATAGAGGCTGTCTCCTGGGGACTACATCCCCACAGTTCCAAGAGGCTCCCAGTAGTATTTCATAGTCCCCAGGCTGTGCTGCAGTCAATCATAATTTCCTCTGTACACTGGATGGGGGTGGCTCTCCTCCAGTGGCTGTGGCTGCACTAGCAGCCTTATGACAGTGCCTGTGTCCTCTGGCCAGTTCTCTCTTGTTTGTGTTCTGTCACCCTCATATATGAGCAGTCTGTTCCCTGTATAAAGATATCTTTGTACAACTGCCAGACTGGAGTCTACCTCTTCCCAACCAGCCACTCTTCCCTTCACTTGCAGCCAAGTGGAGGTGACAGCTATTGTGTGATATGCCACAGCCTGGACTGTGCGATTGTGGCTTCAGAATACTACGTACCCGGCGCTATATATATATATATATATATATATATATATATATATATATATATATATTTTTTTTTTTGTTTTGTTTTATTTTCCCTTCATTATTATTTATTTATTATATATTTATATTTCATTGTTAATTATACAAACTATAACTTACCTTAAAATGCCTCTAATTTCTGCCAAGAATATTATTTGTTTATATTGGTACTTGGAAGAGAAAGCAAAAACAATGACACTTTGGCACTAAGCTCTGACATAATTCCTGTGATAATAAGGCTCCTGTGTTTTTTTTAAAGCTGAACCCCAGGCAAACAGCTAACTACTCAGATGAAACATATATAGAGGAGTTGTTTTACTTGTCATAGTATTTGTATTTCTGTTAGCCACCAGTTCTGGGATTTACACAGCCCTTCCACACAGCCAGATGGATGACAGCACTCTGTTAGTGTTGTAGTCTGTAGAAGGGATATAGTGAGTATATTGAGGTCATTTGTTTGCTAATTCTGCTCTAATCTTTTGTTAGCATTCTTCTTGCCAGCCTATCTGTATGCAGCACCCCTGAGCAGCTCCCAGTTCTGCCACTTCCTCTTCCAGTCTGAGTGCTGCTGTATTTGGGATTCCAAGTGGCTGAAATCAAGTGAAATTGAGAAACTTACAGTAGCTGCATTTAAAAATACATTTATAAATCTATTAATGAATACAGTGTTTATGGTTTTTTATCTCCTAGATTGTAAACTCTAATGAGCAGGGCCCTCTGTTTCCTCTTGTATCAAATTGTATTGTAACTGTAATGTCTACCTTCATTTTGTAAAGCACTGCGCAAACTGTTGGCGCTATATATATCCTGTATAATAATAATAATTATCTTCTTACAACGGGTAAAAAGCAACATAACTGACTTGCATTGGGTGAAGAAACTGTCAGACAAGTGTTTGTACAAAATGACTCAGCTCAAGACCCTGAAACAACCCTCATCCCCCATCTCTACACCTATGTACATGCATTTTCAAGAGGTGGACCCCATGACACTGCAGACTCATAAATTCACTTTACTGAACATAGCACATGTAGCACCCCTCAAGTTTAGTTAGGGGGAGCTAGTTAGTTTTTTATGCAGAGGCTGAGCCTGGGATAAATCAGCCAGGTTACTCTGGGTCCGGTCTGGGAGATCTGCAGGTCAGTTCCCTGATACCTCCTGCTCTAGAAGCTGGAGAAGTTTCTAGAAGGCAGTGGGTGTATGTGAGTAGGGGCTGATCTGCATACTCAGGGGACTCTGACCAATCCCCAAGCAAGAGGCTTGGCATGGGTTCAGGGAGGCCCTTACATATGAGAGAGCTTGATCAGGAGGGGGACAGTGTCAGGTGGAAGATGGAGTGAAGGCTGGACTGTGGAGCCTGGGAGGGGGCCCAGGGACTGTGCCTGCCTACAGGCAGATGCTGTAAAGGAGGATCTCTCTGCCTCATCATCCCCTGAGAGATGACTACCTGTGGAGCAGAGAAGGAGCCAGCTCAGTGCAAGGCCTGAAGGCAGCCGCCAACCTATCGAGCTCACAGGAGAGACAGAGTGAGTAATCCTACACCCTGTGGGCCAGATAAGGGGAGAGGGCAGTCATGCAGAAAACCCTACTAGAATCTCATCTGGGGCTGCTTTGCTTAGTGGTAGTTGTAGCTGGCCAGCTGAGACCAGTCCTAGGTTGTTAATATGGTTCACATATATGTGTATACCAAACCTGCCAATAACCTCAGTACAGTATATATGTGCATATGTTAAAGCCAAAAGCAGAATTATTGCTGTGATTTATGTCTTTGATTGTTATATGACATTTATATATTCATTGTGTTAGCAGAAGCAGAAAAGGAAAATATGCCTTTAAGAGTTAGTATAAGGTGATCCAATCACAGACAGCCTCACACTGTACAGAGCCTTAACCAATCCCAGCCAGTTTCACATTTATGTCTGTGTAAAACTCCCTGCTAGGATTTTCTAGAGACACATGCTCACCAGACAGAAGAGGAAACAGACAAAGTTCCAATCAGAAAAGCTTTATGGAAAGAGAGAAGGCCAAATAGGTATTTAATGCACTTGTGTTTTCCTCTATTGTTTAACAGTGCAGGTAGATCTGTGTGTAAAAACTGTTGTGTGTGTGTTTACTTGTAGTTCCACCGAACTTACGAATTTATCGAATTTACGAACTTACGAATCAAGTCACTGTAGAGTAATCATAATCTAACGAATTTATCAATCTATCGAATCAACCCAATGTAATGCGAATTAAACCATTGTAATCTGAAACAAAACAAGCCATTGTAAGCAGTGTTATATGAAGAAGATAGAAGTTAACTAAAGTATTCGGTGTGCTCTTTAAACCTACTGCATCCATAGAGCGGCATTGGAGGAATTACAGAGTAAAGTCAGTCTAATCAAACAAAGAAACAGCAATTGCATAATTTTTCTAATGCCACAGCGCACAAGGCACCAAAGGGTGCTGCGCCTGCCACAGTAGTTTCTGAGTTCCCTTGCCCAGGGATACCCACAGTCAGCTGGGTGAAGAGACAGATTCATCTGGGGTCTGAGGTGGTAAACCAGAAGGGCTGGAGAGCTCTTCAAAGGAGATACCTTTTGTCTACAGACTTGTACATAGTTGCTAAGGAGTTTGTCCTCAAAGTTCACAATTCCTTTGGGCATCTCATACACCCCCAAACCCCATCCAAGTTCTAAAACCCCTTAGTAAACAGTTCTTGAGCTTGGTTTTGATGTTTTATTAACGCCAGTGTGCAGGGGTGTAAGAAAATGCATGTTGCTTAGCTGTGCAGAGCTGTAGGGGACCCAAAACTCAGCAACTCCTAAGGGGGTAGTGCTACACACATACCACACAGACTTTTTCCTCCAATTCAACTTTCATTTGAGGTGTATTATTTGCCCAACTCATTGAATGCAATGCAGGCTCTGGGCAGTTGATATCTCAAAACTACAGATAATCACAATCAAACTTTTTGGAAAATGCGTTGTAGTCAATGGTTCAGGCCATGATGTTGTTTTTTTAAGAAATCCATTTGGGCTTTAGATGGTTCCTGAGGATTACTGGAAGTGGTTCTAAAGCTAAAACATTTTTTAAACTTAATGCCTACCCTGCAATAAGGTAAAAACATGTTGCCACTTGCTGTTCCCTCTCCCACCCTTCCCACAACCAGCAGTGCTTTCTCTCTTCTCTTCTTGCCATTGGCTCCTGCTGCTGTCAGTCACAGCCTGTGAGCAGAGAGTGGGGGTTGGGCTGAGCCGTGTTGTGTTTGTCTATGGATGCACAAAGCCTGACTCGGGAGTGCATCTGCAAATATACCCCCATAGCAAGTGGCTTGCTATGGGGGCATACAGAGAAGAAGAGTAGCTGAGAGCACTGGCAGGAGACCCTAGGAGAGAAGGTTCAGGGTCGCTCTGTGCAACACCATTGGACAAAGCAAGTGAGTATAACATGTTTATTATTTAATTTAAAAAAAAATAGCCTTTAGAAACATTTTAGGTTCTTTACCACTATCCTGGAATTGTTGTTGTGCCAAAACACAACTCTTTACTAGCCTGATTATTTTATGTCTTTTTTTTTTTTTTTCATTTCACAGAAAATAGAAAATAGACAGTGAAAAAATGTAGAATAAAAAGCATCTGTACACAAATTGTGATCAGATACAAATTTCCTGTACAAATGTCTCAATCAATTACATGGCTTTCACAATAAATTCTTGTATTTTGCCTAATATATTTGTTTCCTTTTGATTGTCAGTTCCATCTCGAGTCCATAATGCAGTATTTTCCTGGAATACCTCAACATTATGGCCACTAGATTGAACTGACAATCACAGGAAATAAACATATTAGTCAAAATACAGGGATTTATCAGGACTGTGCAATTGCAAGTGAAGATCACTGGAGTAGTGGAGTCTACTTCAGTGGTTTCCAGTCTCCGGGGGCATTGGCCAGGTATGGTATATACATTCTGTAGTTTACATTGATCCCAGCTGTATAAAAGATCTATACCTGTAAAGTCATTTAATATGATGCACACAGTTGAAATTATTTACCATAATGCTGTTATTTGAAACCACTTAGGACATTGTTGTAATATAGAATATTTATTAGGCATTGGAAAACAACATTATCTTACAATTTTTACATTACCCTGGCAGTACCTCAATGCCAAGGGCAGAAGTAATATAAGGCACATGTCCTTCATTGAACATCACATTCAAAATATTTGCTGGAGCTATATACATGATCAGAACGAGACTGAAGTATTCTTATGTACACAGTACACATTAAATTATGCAGGAAGAATTTAAGACTCATTGTTGCTCTCTTATATTGTTCTTCCTGATATAAGCTGAAAAAATTCATTAAAACATAGATTCTGCTACCCTATATAATTTTCAGTAGCTCAGAGAAGGCCTTTCACCTAAAATGGACCTCCAGCCAAAAATGTTCTATTTTTGAGTAGCATAGGGTAGCGTAAAGCAGGCCATACAACCATGGATTGCTGGAAAGGAAATCGATTGTCCTACACAGTCAGTGTTGATGGGGGAATCCCGCCCGCAGCGCTATTGTGTTCTGCTGGCAGGGAGCCTTCCCTCTCGGCAGAAAACAATGATTATTTCTAGTGGCTATAGCCGCTGACAGTAATCACATGTAAAAAATCTGACAGGCTGGTTGTACCCAAGTCAGTTGATGGATCGACTTGGATACAACCAGCCTGCCCATTGGTGGAACACATTTCTGCTGAACCAACCAAGATACATGTATGGCCAGCTTTGGAATCTCTGATAGGCTGTCCCTATTTGGATGACTCATCATCACTTTCTGTCCTTGAGGCAGTTGTCACTAATGCAGAAAGTTATAGCAAATCTAAAATTCTACAATTGTCATCAGGACAGGAGTAAAAGGTAATTTCCCATGTCTGCCTCTTGGACAGGAAAAAAGCAAAAATATAATTAATGCTGACACAATGTTCACAATGGGGATGGTTCTGGCTTGACAACCATTTAAAAAAAACATCTCTATCTATGGAAAAAGGAGGGTAGATGTGTCTTTGCCCTATGTATTGCTGCCAGACCTTTGCCAGCAATGCAACCAGTCAAATCCTATTGTTATGAGTTGATGGATAAGGAACTCACAAGTAGGACTAAACTTCTGATGGACTTTCAGTAGATAAACAGGCATGGATATTCAAATAAAAGAGCTACCAAGAAACAAAAACTCACCACAGCAGCAAACTCACTCCGATTTAGACATTGCTTTTTAAGATGATTCCTCTTTTCCCACAGAAGGATTCCTTCTTTGTTCACATTAGAGAAAAAAATATATATATATATATTTATTTTCTAGGAGGGGCTAATGGGTTGAATCACCCAACATCTTTTTAGATCTCTTTGAGACTTTCAGAGATCTTTAAAGCCAACCATAGAAGGGTCAGATCTTGGCTGGTTCAGTTGAGTGTACACAAGATGATCGATTGATCAACTTGGGCACAACCAGCTTGTCGAATTTTCCATGCGATTAATGCTAGCAGCTATAATAGCCACTAGCAGTAGCCACTGTGTTCTGGCAAGTATGGCTCCCCTGCCCCCCACCCAGAGAACACAATGGCTCCATGGGAATCAAGCAAATGTCCTTCCTGCAACCCATGGTTGCAGGAAAGAAAATCACTCCATCTATGGCTGGCTTTAAAAAGTGTGATATTTCAACGCATTTGCTTGTTATGTAAGTTTGCATATCTATGATGTCACTCTCTCATCAGACTCCCCAATTATTTGCCTATTCTAGTTAATAAACAATGGTTCATAGAGATGTGACATTATTATAAGTATATGTAATGATTGCAGCACTTTAACAGCATTAAGTTGACACCAAGAGATAGAAGTTAGAACTTGCTTCACTTAGAACAGAGAATACGAGTTATTTTTTGGATGCTTCGTGATGGGCACAGCCACTCCTAGCATAAGATAAAAAGTAATTTTTATCATGTCATTAATAAATATGAAAGGATAATGATAGTCTATACAGTTCTCATGGTGGACCCTCCTTGTATTTGTCCTACAAGGAAGTAAGACTCAGATTTTTCCCTTGTTCTTTGTTATCGATACTTGGCAGTTCATCACTCAAGTCCACCACATTCTCATGACATTCCAAGGCCTTTGGCTTGTCGAAAGACAACTCTTCGTCTTCATTGGGTTGGCAGCAACTACAACATTTACACTTGCAGCAGCAACAACATCGGCGACCACAGAAGAGAGCAGCGTGCATCATCCAAGAATCCCATGGTCTTAGAGAATGCATCCACTTGGGAAGGAAGTCCCATGTCTTCAGAAAGTTTGGCAACACACGTGGAAATTTGGCTTGCAAAACGTTGATGACAATGATGACAACTATCAAAAACACAATAGGGACACAGACTCCCACAAGTATCTGCCATCCAGCAATTGACAAGCCAAACACTGCTAGAGGTAGCAAGAAAAAGCACATAATCAAATAAATGATGGCAAACCATCTGTATTTGGCTGTTTTGTTTCCCAGGCCTTTTGCTAGACGAATAGGTATTCTCGTGAAGGGAATGGGGTAAAAAAGTAGGATCCCGGATATATTGAAGAAAAAGTGGCATAATGCAATCTGCAAAGAGAAAATGCAACAGTTATTTTAGGTAGATTTAAACCCTAAATCAACATAAGAATTAGCAAAATACAACATATTATGCTCCTTTTCTTGGGTGTAGATATGCATTATGCAAGCATTTGGTCAGTATTATTCAAGAAGCAATAAAAGGGAGGTTTACTAAAACTTGGACCACTCAGAATCTGGTGCAGCTGTGCATAGTAGCCAATCAGTATCTATCTTCAACTTGGTCAACTAAGCTTTGAAAATAAAACCTGGAAGCTGATTGGTTTCTGCGGACAGCTGCACCAGATTTTGCATGCTCCAGTTTTAGTAAATAACCCCCAAAGTACCCAATCAGATATCACTTTATTGATGCCATAAAGGAACTATTTTGATAGGTTAAAATGACTGCTGTATTGTGCACTACATATTAGCTCAAAGGTCATTGTAAGAACAGAATTTATAAAAAAAGAGCATTTGCAAATCAGTTAATCTGGTAGGAAAATGAATGTCTTTTCTCGGTCAGCCTTAAAAATAAATGGTCGTAAAGTCGTTTTTCACTGGGTTAACCCAAGTTTGCATGTGCAGACACTGACAGAACTCCTATTAGCACCTTGTTCATATAGATTGGGATGGGATATTCCGTTAAATATAAAAGTACTAATAGAAGCCGGTGGAAAAAACAATGGATATTTTGCGAACTCTTTATTACTGATCCCTGGAGGACAAGGAAATCTTTATAAAGCAAGGATCGGTTTTTTGTAACAGGAAAATCCCCCTTCACTCTAATGGTAACTGATTCATTGGTGGATCTACAAATTGTTAATGTGTGTGTATTTATGTCAGCGCTGGTAGCCCTTTGTGTGTTGTTTTTATGAAACCATCTAACTCTTAAGATTTTGCAATTTTTTTTCCTTCTACCTCAAGCACAAGGAAAAAAAATTTCTATTGCAGCAATATTGTGTTCCCTGTCGACAGAACACAATGATACTGCTAGCAGCTATAGCCACCAGCAGTTATTGCATGAAAAAAATCTGACAGGTTGGTTGTACGGAAGTTGATAGATGGGTCAACTTCAGTACAACTAACCTGTCCACAGATTGATCAAATCTCGGCCGATCCCCGCCGAACTGGTTAAGATTTGATCCATCTATGGCTAACTTTACTTAAATCTCTCTAGCATCCTTTTCACATGAGCTGCTGGGGGAAATAAACACAGAAATACAGCCGCTCAGGGCTTTACCCATGCCATGGTGGTGATGCTTTGCCATCGCAAATTTAAACATCATATATTATTCAGCGGGTCATTCTGCCACTGTGCACAACCCGTTCAAGGGAATGGGGTCATGCCACAACCACAACTGCCCTGCAACCACATTCAGTGCAGTGTGGTGGGTCAGCATTTTGAAGGTTAAAGCAAGCGGTTCGGATGCAACATAGCACCTTCTCCCTGTCTGTCAAATGTTTTCTGAAAAGCAATCCAGAGAAGATCGCTTTTTAGAGGTAAAGCAGTGTAGCTACACGTGGGAATGAGCCCTTTGAACTAGTTACATAGTTAGTCTGGCTGAAAAAAGACAAAAGGTTCATCCATTTCAACCATTAAAAATAAAAAGAAAAGAAGTTATAATCCTATACCCACAGTAGATCCAGAGGAAGGCAAAAAACCCAGCAAAGCATGATCCAATTTGCTCCTGCTGGGAAAAAAAATACTTCCTGATCCCCCGAGAGGCAAGCGGATATTCCCTGGATCAACTTTACCTATAAATGTTAGTATCCAGTTATATTCTGTGTATCTAAGAAAGAATCCAGGCCTTGCTTTAAAAATGGTCTGGATTCTTAGACACAGTTCTTTTAGAGGTGTATTGCATGGTGTCATATCTTTTATAGTAAAATGCCCTTCATCAGCTGGAGATTAAACTTCTCTTCTTCAAACTTAGTTTATCAACATGTAGTTTGGGTCAAAAATATACAGGCTAAACTGAGAACAGTCATCGGGACCTTTATAACAGACCTCTATGAGCTAAAAGCAGGAATCAGCCAGTTGTAATTTTACAAATGTAATTAACATACTGGATGGGAAGAAAATTGTGCTGCAATCTTTCAAAGTTTGTCGAATTGTAATTAAAAACTCTTCACAAAACAAAAAATTTTCCATAGGACCTACACTAATACACCAAATGATGTTCACCAGAAATCTTATACTTCATTTATTTTTCTAGATGAAGCAAAATAAATATCATGGATCTTTTTGAGGGAAACAAAAGTTATAAAAGACTAAAGCCTAGTATACACGATCAAAAAATTGTACAAAAAATACCGCTTTTGAAGCAATCGTACAATAATCTGACCGTTAGTACATCGCTTTCGTCTGAAATTATTTGAAGGGACAAACACGAAATTTTTTCTTGTACGATACCAGACTGTATTTTCGTTTAATCAGTGCAGTTTTTATCCAAAAATACATTACATCACTTTGAATTTTCTGTCTGTCGTACAAGAATTTTTATAAAGTTAGTAACCTCTTCACTTTCAATATGAGATTAGCATGCAAAAACAGCAAAAAAACAAAAACGGACAATCTTTCGTCCAATATTCTCATTGTGTGTACGGAGCTTTAGAAGACAAACCTGCACAGAGTTGTATAACGTATCCCCAGGACTGGCCAAGGCAGCTAGTAGAGCAGTTGTTGTAGTTCCAATGTTAGACCCAAGCGTCAGGGGATAAGCTCTCTCTATGCTAATCACGCCAATGCCTACAAGGTGACAAGCCAAATGTTAGACAATGATGATAGCCACCCAGTGATGACTTTCCCAACAACATACACAACTTCTGAACATATATGAACCATACCAATGAGTGGAGTCATTGCAGATGTGAAGACAGAGCTGCTCTGTACAATGAATGTCATTCCAGCTCCAACCAAAATTGCCAAGTAACCCGTCAACCATGAGAATGGGAAAGGGAAATCTGTGTAATGACAATAAATTAGTTATGACACAATGGCATGCCTAGCACTCTAAAATAGGTACATGTACTGTATATCAGCAGCATGATGTTGTAGCAATCTAGGACAAGTATGTAAAAAGTGTGGCCGGGGGAGAGGTAGTAGGGTAGTATGCTCCTAAAACAGGCCTACAAAGGACAAGGGAACTAATTAGAGGAATCATCATGGAGCTGCAGCAGCTCAGAATAGCAAAGAGTTCTCCTTTCTTATTTATGATCATATAGACTTGCATTAGAGAGACCAATGTACAAATATGATGCTTTTTTTGTTTAAGACCATTGGCACTGGATTTAGTCAACAGTGCCAGTAATGGGCAGTATATTCTGAAATGTTCATTATATGCAGTATAATGAAAGGGCAGTATATGATGGAATAAATAAATAAATAAATGTTCAACAGAGTAAATAGGAAGCCAGCGTTTGCAAGCACAATACACTGTGTGAGCCCTGTGAGGTCCTGAGTGAGGCAGACTCTAGCCAGAGGATATCACGGCAATGCAGGAAGAACACAACATCAATGAGATTATTACCAGTGTTAATGATCTTCTTGATGACCACTGATACTTGTCCCTTCAGCATTGAGTTCAGGAGCTTGACAATTAGGATCAGGCAAACACAAAGCACTAGTAGTGACAGCGCCAAGAGGATAAGTCCGACTGCCAGGTCTGGGAGATCTGAGTTGGCAAACAGGTGTGCACCTAAACAATAGAATATAGAACAATGAAGGTGCTGGTTTATTTGATTTCTACATCAATATACAGTGCTCAGCATAAATGAGTACGCCCAAACAGATTTGTCAGAAAATCTTTACTTTCCTTTCAGAATCAACATTTTCTATGGGACACTATACTACAAAATACTCCCACAAAGGCAGACCATTGATCGCAAACAGGATTTGTTAATTTTGCGCACACAAAATAGTATTTTTCTTAACAAATTCATTCGAGACCATGTTGCAAAAATGAATATACAGCAATGAAAGTCTTAGGAGCAAAGCTAAATTTTAGACAACAAAATCCTAATTAACAAGCATTCAACTACAGGTGAGTCTAATTATTCATAAATAGGTGTCCAGCAGACATTTGATTATAAAAGGGCGTTACTTAGCAAAGAAAACCCCTTCCCATTTCGTGCTGTCAGCAATGGCACCACATAATAAAGAAATGTCACAACGCCTGAGAAAGAAAATAATTTCTTTACACAAGAAATGTGAAGGCTACAAGAACCAAAGCTTTGCTTATCAGTCAGAATACTGTAGCAAAAGTAATACAAAAATTTAACGAAGATGGAACTGCAACCATCTCAAAGAGACATCCAGGCCGTCCACAGAAGTTAACACCTCGACAGGAGCGTCTTCTGATGAGAAGGCCTGAAGAAAATCGCCATGTAAGTTCACTGCAGTTAGCTAAAGAAGTAGAAAGCCAAACTGGGGTGATTGTTTCCTGTGACACAATATGGCGTACACTGCAGAGGAATGACATGCAGGGGTGTTGTCCATGAAGGAAGCCTCTTCTAAAGCCCATGCACAAAAAAGTCTGCCTAGAATTTGCCGGGGCCCATGCTGAACATGAAGAAAACTACTGGGACTCTGGAATGATGAGACCAAGATAAATGTTTTTGGAACTGATGGCTTCAAAACTGTATGGTGTCGCAAAGGTGAGGAGTACAAAGAAAAATGCATGGTGCCTACAGTGAAACATGGTGGTGGCAGTGTCCTTCTGTGGGGCTGCATGAGTGCTGCTGGTGTCAGGGAGCTGCATTTCATTGATGGTATCATGAATTTACAGATTTACTGCTCTATATCGAATGCAAAGATGCTACCATCACTCCATGCCCTTGGTCGTCGTGCACTTTTCCAACATGAAAATGATCTAAAATACACATCTAAGGCCACTGTTACATTTCTGAGGAAGAACAGGGTGAAAGTGATTCAGTGGCCAAGTATGTCTCCTGATCTGAACCCAATCGAACACCTATGGGGAATTCTAAAGAAACAAGTTGAGCATCACTCTCCATCCAGCATCCAGGCTCTAAAAGAGGTAATTCTTGAAGAATGGAAAAAGATAGATGTTGCAATATGTCGCAAACTTATTCATTTCATGCCTAGAAGACTTGGTGTTGTGCTTACAAATCATGGAGGTCATACAAAATACTAGATGGAGTAGTTTTTGTTGTGGGGTGTATTCATTTTTGCATCAACTAATTTGAGTAAAACTGAAAATTTTTGTTATCTAAGTTATATTAATAACCTTACTTTCATGTAAAGAGCTAAACAAATGTTCCATAAAACTCAGTTTTGGCAAAAGTTTGGAAATTGTTCTTGTGTTCATTGAGATATTGATTAAAATCTTACTTTTCAAAAGGGGTGAATTCATTTATGCTGACCACTGTACATCAGGGCCAGATCTAGGGGGGTGCTGGGGTGGGCTGTGCTCCCCATATTTTAGTTGTGTTCCCCCAGGACTCTGAGAGTGCATCCACTGATCCATGAGCCAGTCTGCGGCATACATTTGATGTAAGGAGGCACACTGATGGGGACATCTGATATAAGGGGTCACTCTGATGGGAACAATTGATGTAAGGGAGAAATCTGATGGGGATGCTCATGCAAGGGTGTGCTCTGATGAGGACACCTGATGTAAGGGGAGGCTCTGATTGGGGTATCAGATGTAGGGGGGTACTGTGATGGGGACCCTGATGTAAGTGGGTGCTCTGATGAGGACACCTGATGTAAGGGGGGCTCTGATTGGGGTATCAGATGTAAGGGGGTACTGTGATGGGGACCCTGATGTAAGGGGGTACTGTGATGGGGGCCCTGATGTAAGGGGACACTCTGATGAGGACCCTCATGCAAGGGGATACTCATAATGTAAAGAGGGACTCTTTATAGGGAAATCTGAAGGGAGCACACTTATCCTTACTAGTGTTTCCCAGGTTGTGACACTGTGACAGACTGTTAGTGACTCACACACAGTGTTAGCATTATTCCTCCTGACTTTTTTTTACGGCACCCTGAGATCAGATAGGATAAATTTGGCCCTGATATACTGGTAGCAGTGGTCTTTTATCCTGTGTGCAGCAAGACAATGACTCAAAAAGGGACCCAGTGGCCACAAACATCCCTTAAGGCCAAACCTTGAGGCCTTGAACCGTGATGTTCCTCATAATCTACAGACAAGGAAAGCTTGGGTTGTTATTATTTCAGGCTCATTTATGCAGGTTGTGGTATAACGACCAGGGATCTTTAATTATAACATCAAGATAGAAATTAAAATGAAGGTGGTGCAATGAGGAGTGAATAATTCTAAGAAAAAGTTGGCTCCCAGATTAGTATTCTTTTAGAAAAAAACTACAAGCTATTATTTTGCCTATTAGTTTTGCCTGCAGTATCAGCTAAAACAGAGCAACAGAAGACATAGATCTCAGATGTCTCATTGTGCTTTTATATTCATAGCTGTTATTCTTGTAAATGTTTTATTTTGTGCTAAGTGGCTCTTTAATTTAAACATGTTCTAAGAAACATAGGGGTTTTTTTCTACTAAAGCTGGAGAGTGCAAAATCTGGTGCAACTCTGCATAGAAACCAATCAACATCCAGATTTGATTGCCAAAGTTTGACGGACCAAGCTGAGGTTAGAAGCTGATTGGCTACCATGCACAGCTGCACCAAATTCTGAATGCACCCAGTTTAGTAAATCACCCCCATAGAGTCATCACCATTGCCGATCTATTAAAAAAAAAAGGAAAGCAAAAAATTCCTATCTTCATTGTTCTAGGTTAGTGACAATGGCAATCACCAAGTATTGAGAAAGATGGTCAGCAAGCAGCTAGCATTTCCAGGTCAACAATGGCAGCCTCTCCTAACAGGTTTTCTCTTGAGATTTCAATTAATTTTTATTTACGTGTTTTGCTCATTCCAATTGCAAAGCGCCTTTTGAAGGAGACAAGGAACTCCACGTGAGGTCTGGCAGTTTGAGCTCTATGATCTGAATAACATGAATAAGTACTTACAACTGGCCTTGACTTGCTCCTGGATCTCTGTCCATGTCACATTGTTTTCATCCGTCCAGCAGAGTTTGTCAGCAGTGCAGTTTTCTGGGCTGGACACTGAAGCATTTATCCACATCTGTGTAGAATAGCAAACATGCACATTCATATAGTGTTTTCTAACCTTGTCTTTCCTCAATGCCCCAATATCTTTCTACAAATGCAGAAATGTAACTGCAAGCGGCATTTTGGCTAGCCACTTGATGTGTAGCCACCCCATTAATGGTACATTTACACTCACTGGCTACTTTATTAGGTACACTTGTTCAATTGTTTGGTAACACAAATTACTAATCAGCCAATCATTTGGGAGCAACTCAATGCATTTAGGCATGTAGACATGGTGAAGACAACTTGCTGAAGTTCAAACCAAGCATCAGAACTGGGAAAAAAGAGGATTTAAGTGACTTTGAACATGGCATGGTTGTTGGTGCCAGACGGGCTGGTCTGCGTATTTCAAAAACTGCTGATCTACTGGGATTTTCATGCACAACCATCTCTAGAGTTTACAGAGAATGGTCCAGAAAAGACAAAATATCCAATGTGTGGCAATTGTGTGGAAAAAAATGCCTTGTTGATGTCAGAGGTCAGAGGAGAATGGGCAGACTTGCTGCAACATTCAGATGGTAGGGTCAGAATTTGGTGTAAACAACACAAAATAATGGATCCATCCTGCCTTGTATGAATGGTTCAGGCTGGTGGTGTAATGGTGTGGGGGATATTTTCTTGGCACTAGCAAGGTGTAACTAATAAAGTGGCTGGTAAGTTTATATCTTAGGTGACCATTTATGTTGTGAAAAGTGCGTATTACCACTGAGTTACAAAGATTTGTATTTAAAGTGGAACTTTACCCATAAAGAAATAATGTTCTTTAGCAAGGAACATACATTCCACATTAATAATTATACTAACAAAATTAGTGGGTGCTGTAAATTGCCTCCAGCATTGTTTCTTCTTGCTGGAGGCTGCCATTTTGTTAAAACTCAGAACCCCTGAGCTGCAGTAAATCTTTAGGTTGTCAGCAGACCGGCCTCTACATTTCTAGCACAAAATACAGTAAGAGTGTAAGAGTAAGAGTATATTTCTGAAGTTTAAAAAGTATAGACACGTATTTTTAATGTTTTACATAACTATACCTGCAAAAGGGACCAGCCTGACATAATCAAGCAATGTTTTGACAAAAGTTCCACTTTCAAATAATTTATGGTTTTCTCCATGTAAGATTGCAGGAGAATATGTGTGGCCACTGTCTACAGCAGTCCCTGTGACTTAGAATAGTGCAGCTACCAAAAATCCCAGATCAGAGCAACATAACAATCACAATCTATATTGTGGGTGGTACTTAGTGGGTGGAGCATGGTTTCCTTAGCCCTTCCCAAGAGGAGTAGGAGCCCATTTTAAACAGAAATTGGAACTAATAAAAGTAAGAAAAGTATAGTTTCAGGAAAACCACAATTTTAGCTGCATGACATATCATTTTCTGAATGGCTACAGTTCAGATTTAGAATGCCCCTGGACCATGGACAGTATCATGAATGCTAGCTCTGCTGATACATATCTGACATCACAGGCACTTTACCTTCTTTCCACAATCTCTTTTAATCAGACTCTTGTTCTGAGCAGCTGGATCCCCATAGGCAATTTCCTGTATGACTTTCTTGTCAAGCTGCAATATAGAGATGTCATATTTAGCATAACCTGTTTTTGTTGACTGATTAAACATTAGGAATCTGAAAGTAGGTGGCAAAAGCCTACAATTATTTATACCTGGATGATTCCTTTGGTGAGAGGCTCTGTGATAACCTTCAGCATATCTGGGGCATCCTCTCCAGACTGTAAGTTGAAGGACTCCACAATGGCATTGGTGAGATAGTACAGGTATCCTGATGCTATTTCAATGGGTAGCAAGATCAGCACTGATAGCCAGTTAAAGAAATCATGGACAGTAGCTCCAGCAAATGCCCTATTATGGGGAAAAGGTGGGAGCTATTAAATGAAATTCCAGCTTATGACATATTATTGGCAGGTAATTTAGATGTCAGTCAGTTTATATGTGTTATGCAGTTTAAGTTTTAAGCACATTTATGGAGGATTTGAATTAATCAGCTAAAGCTACCAGTGACACACTGTTGATCAATATTAATATATTTCTAGTTTGTGAGAGGTAAAATCTTGAGCAGAAAGGTATCTATGCTTCCTAACCTTTCATAATAAAGGAGAACTGATACCGTCCCTGCAGGACAAGCAAACGCAGGGAGGGAGAGCTTGAGTAGATAAAAGCATATCTAAACCCAAACACACAAATGTAATATTTTGCAGTTTACTGGTGCCTAATTGTGGGGACAGCATTAGCTTTATTTTTTACTATTTTCCTTTATCTTCACCTGGTGATCAAGCCAGTAAGTCTGTTATTTTTTAATTTAACAGACCAAGTTGTCCAGCAGAAATGGCAGTTAGAGGGTTAGACAAACCATTTAACACTGACAGGGTGCTTACAATGGTCAGATTTTATGTAAAATATTTTTCCCAAAAGCAAATTAAAAAAAAAACTCTTGCTTTAACTGCTTAAAAAGTGTTAGCTGGAGTTTGACTTTAATTTGTTTGTCAAGTCCATCTAAATCTGCTAGTTGGTGGGCAATGCTGCTGTCAAAAGGTATCTCCATTGCTCCTCCACGCAGACTGGAGACACCCTAAGGCAGGAAGTGAGTTACTGGATGGAAAATTCAAAAAACCTCCTGCGCTTAAATGGAATCCTACCCTCAAAAAGCTGCTAACACTAAACTTATACCCGAATAAGTGAATAATCAATTAAAATAAACAGTGTAGCGCTAATAAATAATATATATATATATATATATATAAATATCCAGTGAATAAGTGATTACAATAAACAAACTCAATATACACCCCCTAGGTATATATATCCGGAATGATAAACAAAGAAATAAATAATAGTGTCATGCGTGAATTCCCTCGTGGGGAATATCCAGTGCAAAAAGTGACAAATACAATCTTAATACAATATAGTGACAAAAGAACATACGGTGCTCAAAATAGGTGAACCAATATTCAATTGCAAAAAGTCCAAACAATATAATAATAATAATAATGCAATGCTTTGTGGTGGTCTTCCCACTCCACTCTTCATGCAAAAGTAATGTGCAGTGTGCGTGATTCACACGTGCCAATCCTTTAACGGCCAAAATGCCCCCTCACCTCCTTACTTGGACCCCACAGGGCCAGCACGCTTTAAGGATCAAACGATCCTATCAGAATGGATTCCTCTCTGGATTTCACCTCCAGCGTCCACCAGACTAGCAGCCAGCTCTACTGGCACAGATCAAAATAATCCCAGCAATAGAGCTGCAGAGAATACAGATCAACACGGTGGTCTATGGAGCGATTCTTCTTCCCATACTGCATCCCACAGCCATCTCCTCCCCAGGTAAGTGAGACTCACCCAACCATCCACAGCTTTACTACCTTTTTATTCACTGCTTCCAAACAGCCCTCCATGTTATCCTATGTGTCCATGCACACAGAGACTTTTAGAAGCTTTTATTAGCAGTACCATTTACCAACCGGAAGAAAAACCCAGGGCCAGCGCGTCCAGAAGCAGCAGTGTTTTGGCAGAAAAAATGCCTGACATGCCTAAACACGTCTAAACGCTAGACGCGTTTAGCGATTGAGTGTTAATTCATTTCAATGGCCACAAAAAGACTACTTTCACACTGAGAGGTTTTTGAAGTGTTTTTGCCTGAAAAGCTCAAGAAAAATGCTTCCCTATGTATGTGAATGTACAGTATATCTATTGTATGTTTTCACACTGAGGCGTTGCGCTTGCGGGGCGGTGTAAAAACTCCTGCTTGCAGCATCTTTGGGGCATGGGGCTTGATTAAGGATAGTCACATCCTGCCTTGACTTTTACCTCTGTAGGTTCACTTTATCAGATGGTCAGTCTCATAGTCATGGAAAAGGATCAGATACTGTACCTTCTAAATTCATTCCGGTCACCAGACTGCATCAATGCTACAATGGTATTTGTGACTGATGTGCCAATGTTGGCTCCCATGATGATTGGAATGGCTGTCCTGACCGTTAGAACTGCAAAAACAGAAACATATGACTCTGGTATTAATATTATAGTGTAAACAGGAACACAGTGGAGAAAATAATGTTTGTGCCTTGTCACAGCACTGATGCAATTTTTTCACCTATGAATAATAAGCGGAACTCGAGACACACAGCTAAATACACAGTTAAAATTTTTTTTTTATCTGCCTACCAAAGTTTTTTCATCTCTGTGCAACCAGTCTAGTAATTTGCATACTACACAGCCAGGTAGATGACACACATTTTCTGGTTGAGTATGTTTTGCCGAAAAGTGGACTTGAAGGCTCGCAGGGGTCACAATGGCTACCTCTCCCATGCTCCAGGGGGCCCTGTGCCCCCGTAACATTAGGTTTTACATTGTATTGCTGGGGAAAAGTGCTTGCTGCGTCACCCTGTGTAGGTAATTCAGTAAACTCAGAGGACCAGAGCCCACCAGGCAGGGGCCCGCTCAGGCCTGTCTGAGGCCCTCTGAGTTTCCAGCTTCACCTACACAGGGTTACGGGGCAAGCCTTTTTCCCCAGTAGTGTAGTCTCTGCTCAGCACCCCTGGCCCAGCCCAGTACCCCAGACCCCTCCGTGCGGGCAGGCAGGCCACACTCTAAGCTGCTGGGTGAAAGTGGTGGGCTGGTATGTGAATCTGGAAGTCAGAGCCCCCCTCACATGGACTGGGCCCTCTGAGTTTCTTCTTTTACCATGGCTCAGTGTAGCCTGCCTGCCTGCCCCCGCCTTGTGCGCACGTACCGTAGGCAGCAGGTGAGAGAGAAGAGAGACAGCCACCACACAGTCACAGAGCATTCTTGTGTAAGTGGCACTGGTGTGCAATGGGAGTCTATTGGCGTTAGATGGAGGCGGCTGGTGGCAGTGGAGGGGACCCCAGGTCAAGTTTTACATCAGGGTCCACAAGCTTCAAGCTATGCCTTTTACCCCTCCATCTTCAGCCATCTCACTGGATATTGAACCAACATCATCACTTCTGGCCATTGAACTTTAAAAGAAACGTTTACGTTTTTTTTTTTTTTTTTTTTTTAGAAATCATACTTACCTAGGTAGAAGCAGCATCGGTCCAATGCAACATTCTGTCCCCCAATGGCTGTAAGACTGAGAACTGAGCGATCAAAGACTTCTGTTCTCTATGAACAGATAGCTGGTGGTTGTCAGTCACTGCTCTCTGCTCTACCCCGCCAGCACTCATTGGAGTGCTGAGCTGAGGGGGCAGGAGTGGCTCGCTCAGGCTCTCAGCAGATTGCTGAGAAGCTGAGCCAGGTGCCACTCCAGACATCTGGGTGGATCCCAACTATAAAGTTGGGATTTTTCCTCAACCTGGACCAGTTGAGTCACATCAGCTGACAGTGGACTTTAGCCCACTGTCGGCTGAAAACAGGTCACACGAGTGCAGAACGAACTACACTCCTGTGATCCACAGGAAAAGTACACCCAAACAAGCAATGCCAAACCGTAAAGTAGGAAAGTGAACTTCCTGACTAACAGAGAAGTGCATCTCATATGAATGGCAGGCAAAAATGAGCAATATTTTGTTAGGTAATACAGTTCATATATATGTAATGAAATACTGTAACTGTTTGTCTTTCGTCCCACTTTAAAGTTCCTGAACTTGACCAGGTCAATGTGGCATAAATGATTTCACTATAGATATTGTCAATGTGAATAAGACAAATGATATCGTTACAACAATAGAAAACCAACTGTTGTGGCTGACAACTGGGATGTGAAGCAATGATTAAAGGAATGATCTACTCTACAAAAGTAGGGACACACACATATCTGTGTTCTATAATTAAGAATTCATACTCACGTCCAGATGACACCATGCTGACCACAATAGATGTGGATGTACTTGAGCTCTGTACAAGGACAGTCACCAGGACACCAATCACCAGTCCAGCAACAGGATTGGAGAGAACAGAGTGGTTCTTGAAAATATCTCCTGCTGCTTTGCCTAAAATAAATGAATCAAAGTCAGTGAACTAGTTAGTTGATTAGTTAGTTGGTTAATGCAAAACATTACAATCTCAGTCCAACCAAAATCTTCAAAGTGTAACCTAACTATAAAATCCGACAAGAAGAGTATGACCACCTTATGGAGGGAATATTTCGTCCCTCCATCCAGTATCAAAACCAAACTTTTTTAAACTCAAGAATAAATATCATGTAATGCAATCTACCACTCCTTAGGTTCTGTGCACAGGAAGTGGTGTAGTAAACCTGAATGCAACTCTGGAAGAGCAGCAATGGAAGAATATACTCTAAGTCACCCCCCCCTTTACTTCCCCCTTTCACACCTATATTGAGATGACCTGTGAATTATAACATGCTGCAAATAGTTAGAATAGACTAGCACCTACTTACCTCCAACTAATTGAAAGGCCGAGCTTAACACATCCAGCGAACACACAAAGAAGTACAACAATACCACTAAGAGGATAAACCGACCGATCGCCTTTAGAACAGACAAGACACGTTGTTTTGTGTTCATTTCTAAAAAAAAGAAGGCACTTTGTTTGTTGTCCACAGTGAATGAAGCCCAACCTTCACCAAGAGCAGTGCTATAACAATCAAGGCAATAACAGCAAAAGGCATTGGTACACCTACCTGACCACTTTGGTCCAGTACTTTTAAGTTCTGGCATGTCCCATGGATCAAACTGATTTTCTTTTTCAGATGCGTCTTGGCAGAGTGTCACAGTGGAGTAACTCGGTGGTAAGTTCGTATTAGCTAAACTAATGTTGTCTGAAAAACATATATGAATAAGTGTATGTCAAGAAAATACCATTGTGTGAATCTGCAACATTATTAAAGTTTGCTTTTCTTTTGGATACAAAAACATGTGATTGCTTATTTTATTAATTTGTATTATTACATTGTTATCAGTTTATCAATGCATGTTAATGTTTTAAAAAATCTTGTTTATATAATGGCTTTTAATTATATATGTACACAGTGGTGTATTTTGGTTTTGTGCTGCCCTAGGCAAGACTAAAATCGGGCACCCCCCAACTAAATTTGTCCTACCCCTTCCTGTTTAAAATCCACCTCTTCAGGACAGTAGCATGATGAAGGGCAGTATGACATGGGGGGGGGGGGGCGTGGGACAGGAGGGGGGCAGCGTGATGGGGGGCTGCAGGACAGGTGGGGGGTAGCATGGCGGAGGGAGGGCAGCATGATGGGGGGGGAAGTGTGATGCGTGGGGACAGTGTGACAGAGAGCAGCATGGTGGGGGACAGCATGATCGGTGGGGAGGCAGGGGGACAGGTGGAAGGCAGCATGACTGGGGGGCACGGGAAAGGAGGGGGGCAGTGGGATAGAAAGAGGATCAGCGGGACAGGAGGAGTGCAGCAGAACAGGTGAGGTGCAGTGGGACAGATGAGGGGTAGTAGGACATGTTGGGGACAGCGGGACAGGAGGGGGGGCAGAGGAACAGGTGTGGGGCAGGGTGACAGGTGGGGGCAGTGTGCCAGGTAACAGAATGAAGGATGAAAAAGGATGGAGGGAGTGAAGTGTGACAGGTGGGGGCAGTGTGGCAGGTAACAGAATGAAGGAGGAAAAAGGACGGAGGGAGTGAAGTGTGACAGGTGGGGGGCAATGTGTCGGGGGGCAATGAGACAGGAGTGGGGAAGCACCAGTCCTCCAAGCTCTTACCTGTCCAGCAGCGGCTCCTCCAGATGGTGTCAGGATAACTCCAAAAAGGTTGCCTGTGTCCCATCTCCCCCAGGATCTCCAGCGGTGGCTGCAAAAGAGCAGGGGACTCCTCCACCCTGACCTTGTCCTCTTCTTCTTCCTCCTCCACGGGTCTTCCACTGGTACCTCTTGGCCATCCTGCACATCCTGGTGCACACTGACAGTGGGCCCCGGCCCAGACACTCTCTCAGCGCACTCCAGGGATCCACCCACCACTCCACCCTCCTGTGCAGCCGATCCCTTGGCCTGGGTGACCCTACTTGTGTGCCAGCTTGACTGTACCCCCACCCATGGTAGCCCTGCCACAGACACACAGTGTCCCTTCTGCCTGGGGGATGACGCCGCCCCCCTGTAAACTGCCACCAATAGCAGATACACCCCTGTATCTACATGGAGTGGCCATATTTGTCCATACATGTCCCTAACGTTACATAAAAGGGAAAAGCTATATAGGATTTTTAAGTAAGTAAAAAAGGTAAGCAGAAATTTTGAAAAAAATCTGTTATGTGTGAATGGGAAGGCAAAACAGGTATAAAGTAGGTTTTATCCCAATTTGGCTGCACATGTGGAAAAAAACTTTATAGACCAATTCCAGGGCTGGATATTTTATACTAGGACTTATATAAATATGCATATACCATACCTGGTGGACACCCCTGGAAGCTGAAAATCACTGAAATAGACACCTGCCACTCCACCCGCTACTTTTCCAAATAAATGCAAAGCATTCTCTGATTGGATGAGTTGGAGAGTGTGATGTCATTGCCCTGCCTCATCCAGTCAGAGAAAGCATTGCATTCATTATGAAAAAATGAAAAGCATTCTCTAAACGACGCCCGTGCCGAGCAGCCAACCCCCTGTGCTGAGAATACATCAGGTCAGTCGCTCAGCATGGGATCCAGAAGCAAGTAGAGATCACTGAAGTAGCGGGTGTCTACTTTAGTGAATTCCAACTTCCAGGGGCATCCACCAGGTATGGTATATGCATAGTTACATTTGTTCTATACTATGTCAAATATTTCCATGTAGTAATGTGTGTTATATATGTGTAGTAATTTGAGAAATGCAATCTACAACGTTTCATACAGTAACAAATTTAAAAACCCTGTCAAATATCTGGATTTATACCAATATAGAAAATGCTGTATGTAAGATAATGAAAGATTTCAGTAGCTTTCTTCTTTACAATGACAAATTTTAGACTATTTGAAATATTAGGAACCTGTCAAAAACGACTTGTGTCTAATGTGACCTTAAGTCATAACCTTGGTGTAGTTTAGTTTTGGAAAAACAGCAACCAGCTCTATGTAAAAAAAACATTGCTTGAGGCCTGCTATGCAATGGAGGAAGTAACAGTGATTCTCAATTAGTTTACAGCAGGGCAGGCACTCACAACACATGATTATGGCTGTATTACTTAACAGGTCAGATAATTTGTATATTGACACTCACTCTGTTAATAGGTTATATATAGAGATCAAGATGGCCTGGTCATTGGAATTCCCAGAAAGGTTTTGTTTAAACTGGAGTTCTTCTTTACAATAACACTTTGTTCCAGGTACTTACCAGGTGGAGGGAATGTATTGCCATTCAGGGATATATTTGTCTGTTTTTTGACATCTTCTACATCATCTGCAATATGGTTCTGGAATTCCGGAAAGGGAGCCATTTTCTGGAAACAATACAGTTCACAAGTGAAAATGATGACAGGAGTTTTTAGATCAGAAACATACAAACTTTCTATCAGTAGGATGCAGAGACCCAGCAGCTTTTAGTCAAAGATCACATTCACCATTAAGAAGCTTATTCAATAAAGCAGCATCCAAGCAATAATGGTGCGCAAACAACAAGTACCTTGTGGTCCAATTGCATTTCACCACTTATTAGTATGAAGCTGGAAGAACAATTGTGATTGCTTGTTGTACATGCCCTTTGCTCATCATTTTATTGAAGAAGAGCTCTACAGATTTAACATATACAGTCAGGTCCATAAATATTGGGACATCAACACAATTCTAACATTTGTGGCTTTATACACCACCACAATGGATTTGAAATGAAACGAACAAGATGTGCTTTAACTGCATACTGTCAGCTTTAATTTGAGGGTATTTACATCCAAATCAGGTGAACGGTGTAGGAATTACAACAGTTTGCATATGTGACTCCCACTTGTTAAGGGACCAAAAGTAATGGGACAGAATAATAATCATAAATCAAACTTTCACTTTTTAATACTTGGTTGCAAATCCTTTGCAGTCAATTACAGCCTGAAGTCTGGAACGCATAGACATCACCAGACGCTGGGTTTCATCCCTGGTGATGCTCTGCCAGGCCTCTACTGCACCTATCTTCAGTTCCTGCTTGTTCTTGGGGCATTTTCCCTTCAGTTTTGTCTTCAGCAAGTGAAATGCATGCTCAATCGGATTCAGGTCAGGTGATTGACTTGGCCATTGCATAACATTCCACTTCTTTCCCTTAAAAACTCTTTGCTTTCTTTTGCAGTATGCTTTGGGTCATTGTCCATCTGCACTGTGAAGCGGCATCCAATGAGTTCTGAAGCATTTGGCTGAATATGAGCAGATAATATTGCCCGAAACACTTCAGAATTCATCCTGCTGCTTTTGTCAGCAGTCACATCATCAGTAAATACAAGAGAACCAGTTCCATTGGCAGCCATACATGCCCACGCCATGACACTACCACCACTATGCTTCACTGATGAGGTGGTATGCTTAGGATCATGAGCAGTTCCTTTCCTTCTCCATACTCTTCTCTTCCCATCACTCTGGTACAAGTTGATCTTGGTCTCATCTGTCCATAGGATGTTGTTCCAGAACTGTGAAGCCTTTTTTAGATGTCGTTTGGCAAACTCTAATCTGGCCTTCCTGTTTTTGAGGTTCACCAATGGTTTCCATCTTGTGGTGAACCCTCTGTATTCACTCTGGTGAAGTCTTCTCTTGATTGTTGACTTTGACACCTACCTCCTGGACAGTGTTCTTGATCTGGCCAACTGTTGTGAAGGGTGTTTTCTTCACCAGGGAAAGAATTCTTCGGTCATCCACCACAGTTGTTTTCCGTGGTCTTCCGGGTCTTTTGGTGTTGCTGAGCTCACCGGTGCGTTCCTTCTTTTTAAGAATGTTCCAAACAGTTGTTTTGGCCACGCTTAATGTTTTTGCTATCTCTCTGATGGGTTTGTTTTGTTTTTTCAGCCTAATGATGGCTTGCTTCACTGATAGTGACAGCTCTTTGGATCTCATCTTGAGAATTGACAGCAACAGATTCCAAATGCAAATATCACACTTGAAATGAACTCTGGACCTTTTATCTGCTTATTGTAATTGGGATAATGAGGGAATAACACACACCTGGCCATGGAACAGCTGAGAAGCCAATTGTCCCATTACTTTTGGTCCCTTAACAAGTGGGAGGCACATATGCAAACTGTTGTAATTCATACACCGTTCACCTGATTTGGATGTAAATACCCTCAAATTAAAGCTGACAGTCTGCAGTTAAAGCCCATCTTGTTCGTTTCATTTCAAATCCATTGTGGTCGTGTATAGAACCAAAAATGTTAGAATTGTGTTGATGTCCCAATATTTATGGACCTGACTGTAGGTGGCCATTTCCTCCTTGAACCATGGAATCCAACCATTACAGGTAGTAACTGAATCTCTGCACATACACTCATCTGTCATTTTATTAGGTACACCTGTTCAATTGCTTGGTAACACAAATTGTCAATCACATGTCAGACACTCAATGCATTTAGACATGTAGATGTGGTGAAGATGACTTGCTGAAGTTCAAACCGAGCATCAGAATGTGGAAGAAAGGGGATTTAAGTGACTTTGGACATGGCATGGTTGTTGGTGGCAGACGAGCTGGTCTGTGTATTTCAAAAACTGCTGATCTACTGGGATTTTCACACACAACCATCTCTAGGGTTTACAAAAAATGGTCCAAAAAAGAGAAAATATCCAGTGAGTGGCAGTTGTGCGGCCGAAAATACCTTGTTGATGTCAGAGGTCAGTGGAGAACGGGCTGACTGGTTGCTGTGACTTTCAGATAGTAGGGTCAGAATTTGGAGTAAACAACATGAAAGCATGAATCCATCTTGCCTTGAATCAGTGGTTCAGGCTGATGCTGGTGGTGGTGGTGTAATGGTGTGAGGGATATTTTCTTGCCACTAGTGAGGTGTAACTAAGTGAGTATAGTGGAGCAATATTTCTGTGTGGTTTTTTTTGTTACCATAGACAACGCTCTACTTTATGTTTTCACATTTTTAATTTACATACATTTACTTTCACAAGTATTTTTTCTTCCACAGAGAGGAATTTCAGAGGGAGTCTTTTCCTCCACAAATCTCATTCTGAAATTCCCACTGATGTTCGTGTGTTTGTTTTACTGGCACAGAACTCTAAAGAACATCAGGTAATGTGATGTCATTTGTACAATGTTTGGATTCTCTCAAAGAAGACTTTGTATCAGAAAGTTAATGAGTTCTGGACACACAATGAGCTATAGATCATTCTGATTTATTGACTTGTCACACAGTGTTCATGGTGTCACTGTGTCTTTCTCAACAGCCTCTGATCTATCAATGTGTGTGTACTAAGATACAGAGACATAACTGTGCTTGTAGAACTTTATTTTCCATGTATTGATCAGTGGCTTTAATTTTAACCTGATTTCTTTTTGCATTAGCACATCATTAACCGGTTCATCTTCAAGAACATGTGAACTATTAGAATTCACAAACTTTCCCCACCAAGGGTGGTCCAAACATTTTCTCTCTAGACTGGGAAGTGTAAGATTTGTCTAGGCAACCAATATTGGGCATTACTGAGTATCTGAAATATTGCATGATTACTGCATGGCAAGATTCTATGACGTAGGAATATCTCTGCACAACTAAGCAGTATTTCTTCCCATTTTTATGGATAATTGGCCCGATGTATGTTTCTTAATAATGTTCTTGCTGGTCAGAAACTAGGTTCGAAAAGATTTCTTTTTTTTTTTTGGAGAAAGGTTATACAGAAACCTCTGGTGAACTACATAATTGTTCTAGACACCAGCAATAAAAACCAGCCTGTTCTTAGCTTCTAATGCATACATTCCCAGAAATTTTGGAGCCACCACTCATGTTTTGTCTATATGTAAGTAGCCTAGTCAAAGAAACAAAATACTTTTTTTATAAATACATGAAATACACCTATTTATTACATAGAAGGAGTTGTATGGACAGAAGTGTATGTGCTCACAGAAAATGCACCATTAAAGTAATAAATCAGAAAAGGAGACACATAATCTAAATTTGGCCAAATGAGTGAGAAAATAATGATACAAAACAAGAGTGATATGCTTCTGAGGTCTATGGCCTATTCAAATATTGATACTGGGTCTTGTGCAGTCACTAGGCTCATTGCATGTGTTATTCTATATCCTATGATGTGCTCACAGATTTTCCAAACAAGGGAGAGAATTGTATGAAGGACAATGCCAAGACCTGCCTATATAGTCATACACTGAACCTTTTCTGTCATCATTGTTTATCCTGTGCCATTTCCATCAAATCATTCCTACTCAACCTGCCGGTTCACTTATTTATAATTGCCATCTCCACCTCAATTCTTTTTTACCTGGGATGCAATTACAGCACCTTGCAGAAGTACATGGGAAAAATGTTACTGTACTCCATGCAATAAATCACTCGGCTATACAGGATATTTGGTTTAAGATTGAGTAGTTAATTGTTTGGGTTGGACAACAACTCTCATTACAATCAGGTGATCACTATAAAATAGCTGGGAGTGGAAGTTTAGTGAGTACCAACATCAGCTCTGAGTTTTGACAATTTATAGAGCAGAGCTGAGAAAATGTATTCTCACATACGTAGACTTTATACACTCACCGGCCACTTTATTAGGTACACCCGTTCAATTGCTTGGTAAGACAAATTGAAAATCAGCCAATCACATGGCAGCAACTCAATGCATTTTGGCATCTAGATGTGGGGAAAACAACTTGCTGAAGTTCACACCAAGCATCAGAATGGGGGAGAAAAGAGGATTTAGGTGACTTTAAACAAGGCATGGTTGTTGGTGTCAGATGGGATGGTCTGAGTATTTCAAAAACTGCTGATCTACTGGGATTTTCACGCACAACCATCTCTAGGGTTTACAAAAAATGGTCCGAAAAAGAGAAAATATCCAGTGAGTGGCAGTTGTGTGGATTAAAATGTCTTGTTGATGTCAGAGGCCAGTGGAGAATGGGCAGACTGGTTGCTCCGACATTCAGATGGTAGGGTTAGAATTTGGCATAAACAACATGAAGGCATGGATCCACCCTGCCTTGTATCAACAGTTCAGGCTGGTGGTAGTTGTGTAATGGTGCAGGGGATATTTTCTTGCCACTAGCAAGATGTACCTAATAAACTGGTGAGTGTGTGTGTGTGTGTATATATATATATATATATATAGATAGATAGATAGATAGATAGATAGTAGATAGATATATAGATATCTGGCAGCACTAGGGTCGTTGGTTTGAATCCCAGCCATGGCACCTCCTGCCTGGAGTTTGCATATTCTCCCTGTGGCTGCGTGGGTTTCCTCTGGGTGCTCCAGGTTCCTCCCACACTCCAAAGACATTCTGCTAGGTTAATTGGCTCCTGTCTAAATTGTCCCTAGTATGTATGTATGAATGTAAGTTAGGGACCTTAGATTGTACACCCCTTGAGGGTTAGAGACTGATGTGAATGTACAATATATATGTAAAGTGCTGCATAAATTGACAGTGCTATATATGTACCTGAAATAAATAAAAATATATATGTTATATTATACACAATTTCCTAATGTCTGCTAGGGGTTCCTACACTTTGCATATTGCCTAAGTACTGAAGAATAAGCTTGGTAACATTGCTGTGCCTGTGTATGATACAACCACCACTTTTCATTGCTAAATGGTTACACAAATTCAGTATCAAGCTTGATAAAGGACAAGGATGCCTGAAACATTGTTGCAATTCATTCACACATAACGGGAACACGTTAAGCTCTCTGTGCTGCAACCCTTCTGGTTTTCTGTTTCTTCTGGTGATCACCAAGGACACACCTGCTTGCTGTTCACCCTCTTACACTAAGTATTGGAAGAAATGAGTATCTGCTGTATATGACCAATATGCTTTTCCTTGTGCTTGGCTCCTCGGTTTTTCCAGCCATGACACTGTAGAATCAAATAAATTCTTCGGTTATCAATTTTTTTTACCCTAAATGCTGCAGTTGTCGCTTACTTCATGAATTCATTTTTATTAACAAATTGTCACATATATGGCCAGTCCATGTTCAACGTAAGGATGGGCACTGCCTCCATGTACTTGATAGGTATATTTTAGATCACATTGTAGATGCTAGGTTCATTGTTCACTTAGGTAATAGTTTTAAGCATTTAAAAATACAAAGATTATAACACTGCAACATATAAAAATGAACAGCACCACTGCACCAGCAAAGCAAGTGTAGAAATGATTGAAGCTTCCATCTAAAGCAATATTCACCTGAGCAATATGGCCCATGTGTGGAGCTTCCTACATAGAACTCATTCAGCATAGTCCCTTCACCAGAGAGAAGCAAAGCAAACTCCAGCAATACAAGCAATGCTCTCTGCAAAACAGAACCTCTATCCTTCACCATTACACTCTAAAGTACCTTTTTATCCATGTTTATGGCTGGAGACAAGCACTGGAAGGCAAATGAAATAAATGTGGAATATATTTAATGAAATGATCATTTTTAGTATAAGCAAATTCTATTTGCAGCAAACCTAATATTGTAAAGGAAACCTGCCATTTCCTATTGCCCTAGACATTCACTCTTGTCTCCCAGTCTAGTTTCTTGATTTATCACTGGTTCTGTTGCCAAATGTGTCTAAACTGCAATCCCAGTTCGTTTCTAGATCCTAACCTTTAAAAAATGTGTCCACAGTTTAGAAGATTTAATGTAATCACATCCTAATTTTTTGAAACATTATTTTAAGTTTTTACTAATTAAGGCTTTCAAAGTAAAAATGACTTTATCACAACCCACCCTACCTGTCTGAGACAAGGCTTTTTCTAGAGGTAGCCATCATATGTTCACCCTCAATCCAACACTATACCGCATCTATGTCAGGCTTGTACTTGTCAGTTAGGCCTAGTTCTGGCATTGACAGCAGGCATTTGAGGGGGTTTCTAATGCTCCTCAAACTCCTATGCAAATGATACTATGGGCAGCACACAGTGCTGTTCACATTATCAAAACATAAAGCGTTAGCATCACATCGCTTCAAAATTGAAGCCTCATGTTGAGTCTGGAGGAGTTTGAAGCTTTCCAACGCCTCCCATTCAAGTCTTTGGTGATGCCCCACAAACTCACCAGCATGCATTTGCAGTGAGGTTGCGGCGCATTAATAACATTACAGTTTATTATAGGCGTTTGTGGTTTATGCCTATAAAACGCTTCAAAACTGCACATAGGGCATTTGAGGAGTGTTTTTAATGCTTGTAAAATGCTCATTAATGCCTATGTAATGCTCATACTAACTCTATAGGAGTGTTTGTTAAGAGTTAGAAATTTAGTCAAGTGTGAACAAGCCCTAAAGCTAAACAAGTGTTCCTGAAGCAGTAGATAGTTGGGAGCAGGGGCGGACTGACAACTCATGGGGCCCCCGGGCAATAGGGGATCATGGGGTCCCTATGTCCTTGCCCAAACTCAAAAAAGCCTATGAAAAAGGTACCAGGGGCATCTCATGGGGCCCCCTACTGACCCCGGGCCCCACGGACAGTGCCCGAGTTTCCAAATGGTCAGTCCGCCCCTGGTTGGGAGCAAGATGACAGCTGCTTTCAGCAGATATTATTAGTAAAAAACACATTTATGTTTAATGTGTTAAAATTTGGCCACAAAAACCGTCAGGAAACAATTATAGAGATGACAATGGTGACCTCTTTTTGAACTGCTAGTTGTCTTGATGTCATAGTCATCCTCTGGCATCACTATCTTCACTGACCAAGTACTTCCAGGTAAATGACTCAAAATATTTCAAAGCAAAAGACAGCCAGGAAACTAGCATTTTCAGGAGGAGGTAGTCAGCCATGGGCATCTCTGTATGGCTTTTGACATATTTGTCATATTTTCTTGCTTAAAACATATTTTGATTTTCCACAATCTACAGCCGTCCCATTCTATGACAAGATTTCCTGGAAGTTATTTTTAAATGTTGGGAGCTATACACCAATTTATTTAAAAGTATAGTCACATAACTATAAAGTATATTACAACAGCAGTAAATGTTATCAGCAGGGGTAATAAATCTGCCAACAATTGCCTTTGGTCTGGTCTGATGACTTGTTAAACATTCTTCATCTCCTGTGCATTTGCCTGAGCAGGAAATTAAATGAGCCCCAAAAGTTTAACTGGGTAAACTTTAGAAAGTTTTAGAAAAAAAAAACTAAAGGACTAAAACTGCAGTTCACATCATAGGTGAATTAAATAAACAGTGGCCTTGTCTACTGCTCTGAAGCACATCAGGAATGTGGAAAATGAGAACACTGGGGCAGATAGCAGAACGAGACAACAGGTTCATGCTAGGCAGGGACAATTTAAATACAATCACTTCAAATCCTTTATACTAATTTGCTTAACATATTAGTGTGGCAATTGCCAAACAAAATGTGAGCACACTGCACCAGCCAAATTTACTGATGTTTCAATCATCGCTAAATAATTAGAAGCCAAGAACTACATTTAAAAGTGATACATTAAAAAGTATTTAATTTTAATGTTAATTTATAGAGTACAACTGTTCATGGGAACTTATGATTATGTAAGAGCTGTCAGAGCAAATAAAATTGTTGAATTTGATTGATTGACGGATTGATTGATTGATAGGGGTTACCACTGCCTACAGGTTGCTTTGTGCTTTTATCAGCAAGGCAACAATATTTGTGCTTGGCTTGTCATTAAAATCGAACTGCAACATGCACAATAAGTATAATTAGTATTTAATTATTTGGCACAAACTAAATAGAAGTTTATACCAAGGAAAACACATAAAAAGGACTAAAATATAACTGATATCCAGGAATAGTGCATGAAAATCTGCCTGAATTTGGACATTGAACAATTGAATAAAAACTGTCATATGTTTAGTTCCAAATACATTTTAATATTTTGTGCTGTTGAAGAGATATGTGACAAAAAAGAAACAAAACAAAAATGAAACATTCTCTATATAGATAATATAGTAAATCACATTGGTCTTTTAGAAAAGTATGTAACAATGTACCAGTGGTGCAATGTTCCTTGCATTTATTTTAAAGTATTATATGCTTTTATTTATTAAGTGGATATCCAATGATGCACCATACTCAATTCATAACATGAATCTATAAAAATATGGTTAAATCACAACTGATAACCAGGGACAGTACTTTTTTAAAAAACTATTATTGACAGAAATGTGCCTGATTCCAAAACACTGATCCACTGGGGTATAAAAAGTGATAAATATGTCAAAATATATTTTAATATTTTGTGCTGTTGCAGATGTGTGCAGCATAAAAAAATTAAATAACGTTTATATAGATGATATGTGGTCTTCTAAAACAGTGTGGCAGGAATGCAGTGCCCCTGGAAATTATTTTAAAACATTTTTATCTATGCTTTTTATTTATTATGCTGACATCAAATAAAGCACCATACTCAAATCATAACCTGAATAAATGTAAAAGGACTGAATTATGAATGATATCCAGGGACAAGGCTATTTATAAAAACTTTTCTTCATGAAAATATGCCTGATGAACACAGATCAGCTTGAAAATGCCAACTATTAAATTTTTAGTTTCAAAATACATTTTAATATGTTGTGGTGCTGAAGAAGTGTTTGGGATTAAAAAAGCATAAAATACGAAAAAAAACAAACTGAAATACTCTTTATATAGATGATTTTCAAAACATTTATCTATGCTTTATTTATTATGCTGACATCAAATCAAGTGCTAGAATCAATTCATTCACGATTCAATGAAAGTAAAAAGCTCATGTACAGGCAAAGGCTATAATTATTGTAATAAGTGATGTCTTACCTTTTGATCCTGTGGTAGAAGCAGGGAAAGGAGAGGTGCAGTGCTGGGTGTTGAGATGCAGGTACCAAAGATTTCAGCACTTATATACAGGATGAGAGGTGTACCTACACACCCAGACCACACTATGCCATCCCTCCCCTTTACCCTTCAGCACTGCCTTCCCTACCTGACTCCCTAAACCCAATCTTCCCAATCAGCACTTTCCAATCAGAAAGATGATAAGTCACTTGCTCCCTCTGACTTATCAGTGTGTGCTCCATGCTGATCCCAGGGAGGCTGGCTCATCCAGCACCTGACAGCAGAATTTCCCTGTATAAGGGAGGGTTGCCTGGCTCACCATGTGAACACTAATACTGTACTGAACACACATGCTGAGCTGTGCAATACCTGAGCTGCTGCACAGGAACCCAGACTCCCATTACAAAAAAAGATAAAGGAAATCAATACACCTGAGATTACCTGTCCATGTCAAAGTTATCTATGCTACCTGGTCTTGGACCTGTCAAAGAAACTGGGTTAGGAGACTTAGGGATGGCTCAGCAAGGTCTTTGGATTTCCTTGAATAAATCATGTAACAAAAAGTAATCATATAATTGAAATAGAATGATACCTGTTGTATAATACAAGCCATTTCCAGGACATGAAGAATTGCTAGTAGAAATATTGTTGGTTTTCCACGATAATCAGAAGAAAATGAATGTGTGTGTTATGTTTAAAGGTAAATTTTGCATTTAAAGAAGGACTCCAGGATTCGAAGATCTCTGCCTCTGGGTGGGGTGAGTGTAATAACCTGCTTTCCACTTGCTTCATTACATTGTCCTCTATTCAGAAATTCTCAAAGGTCTTCTTTGTGCTGCAATGCGGTGGTCTGAGTAACCCTATAGATATCTATGGGGCTGACAACCAATTCTGGTTGGCTGCAGAGTAATCCTAATCCTGGAGTTCTTCTTTAAACCCAGATGAACATCAAAGCTTATGAAATATACTGTATAGCTGGGGTGAACTATACTGCTGCACCACTGTCTCTGCTAAAGCATATTTATTTTAACATCTTCTAAATCATACAAAAAAATTGTACAAGCTGTTTTCACCTATAAAGATACATGAATCATAAAAACATAAAATTAAGATGCATGGGCATCACAGTGGCTAAATGGTTAGCAGTTTCTGCCTGGCAGTACTAAGGTTGTTGGTTCAAATGCCAGACACAGCACCACCTGCCTGGAGTTTGCATGTTCTCCCTGTGCCTGCGTGGGTTTCCTCTGGGTACTCTGGTTTCCTCCCAAACTCCAAAGACATGCTGGTAGGTTAATTGGATCCTGTCTAAATTAGCAGCAGTATGTCTACGTATGAATGTAAGTTAGGGACCTTAGATTGTAAGCCCCTTGAGGGTTAGGGACTGATGTGAATGTACAATATATGTTCAATAAAATAGGTGCAGAGCTAGAACAAGGTATACAACATTAATGCGTATATGAAATAGAAATAAATAAATAAAGTGCAATATATATATATATATATATATATATAAAGTGCAAGGTATAGTATCACCACATGGTGACTGTAATAGTGAAAAAATGTCCCAACTAATATTGCAAAACATGAGGATCTCATAAGATCACAATCAACGTGTATGGGTATCTGATCTGGGGGTGACAGATGATGTGTCAGAATAAACAAAGTGCGCACTCACCAGAAGCGTGCTTTAAACACGCATTTGAGATTAATCCTGTCTCATGAGGTATAATCTGGTCATTTCCTCCCAGGTCTGGCCAGGTTCCTATACACCACTAGGTCCTTGAACAGGTGTCACAGCGTCTGGTCACATCTGTGTTAGATTCTCTGGGTCCCTTGGTATGTATCACAGCCTGAGGTCACCTCTAAAATAGGCTCTGCGAATGACGGCACTCACAGGGAGAGCCCAATAAGAGACACCACATAGTGTGATACTGTTTAAGGGATAGCTTTATTCCACAGAAAAACAGGTGTATAAAATGATAAAATAATAAGGACACTGACCATAAAATTCAGGATGGCCACCAGCGGTGGCGTGACGTCTAGATGCTGTAGCCCGCTGACGCGTTTCGTGCTATGCACTTATTCATAGGGTGCAGGCTTACCCAGAGGACCCAGAGAATCTAACACAGATGTGACCAGATGCTGTGGCACCTGTTCAAGGACCTAGTGGTGTATAGGAACCTGGCCTGACCTGGGAGGAGATGACCTGATTATACCTGATGAGACAGGATTAATCTCAAATGCGTGTTTAAAGCGCGCTTCTGGTGAGTGCGCACTTTGCTTATTCAAACACATCATCTGTCACCCCCGGATCAGATACCCATACACGCTGATTGTGATCTTATGAGATCCTCATGTTTTGCAATATTATTTGGGACATTTTTGACTATTACAGTCACTATGTGGTGATACTATACCTTGCACCTTATATATATTAATGCACATATATATATATATATATATAATCACTTTATTTATATATTTATTTCTATTTCATATACGCATTAATGTTGTATACCTTGTTCTAGCACTGCACCTATTTTATTGAATACTTTGGAAGGTTTTCTTGGTTGCCTTTTGGTGTTCTAGCGGCTGTCTTTTTAGGTAGCGCTCGCTGATATCTCCTTGTTTATATAATATATATGTAAAGCGCTGTGTAAATTGATGGTGCTATATAAATACCTGAAATAAATAAATTGATATCAGAAGAAATTATATTGTTGCAATAGGTTAAAATAAATTGTATTTAGAAAAGGATACATACCATAATGTATTTTTTATCAGGGCGTTCATCATTTCTACCATGCTTACTGAATTGCTGTAGCTGTTCTTGTGTAGCTTTGGGGGTTATTAAAAATGGCCCTCCCCAATCAGAGCCAGAACTTTCACTAATTGGAAAAGTGGAATGGATAACAAAGTTGGCAGTGCCTCCACCCAGAACAGGGCCTCTGTGAAAAGAGGGGATTCCCTTCTTGGGCAATTAAGCAGAAATACAATCAAAGTAATTGGGAGCAGATAATCTACTTCAACCAGCATATAACGTCAACCACAAGTATTCACACACTTCAAAGACATGCTGGTAGGTTAAATGGCTCCTCTCTAAATTGGCCCTAGTATGTGTATGTATGAATGTGAGTTAGGGACTAAATATTGTAGACTACTGAGGACAGTGTATAGTATATATATGTATACGCATAATAGTATATATATATATATATATATATATATATATATATACAGTCATGGCCGAAATTGTTGGCACCCTTGATATTTTTCCTGAAAATCAAGTATTTCACACAAAAAAGGTATTGCATTAACACATGTTTTGCTATACACATGTTTATTCCCTTTGTATGTATTGGAACAAATATAAAACAGAGGCAGAAAAGCAAATATGACATAATGTCACACAAAACCCCAAAAATGGGCTGGACAAAAGTATTGGCACCCTTAACTTAATATTTGGTTGCACACCCTTTGGAAAACATAACTGAAATCAGTCGCTTCCTATAACCATCAATAAGCTTCTGACACCTCTCACCCGGAATTTTGGACCACTCTTCCTTTGCAAACAGCTCCAGGTCTCTCTTATTGGAAGGACACCTTTTCCCAACAGCAATTTTAAGATCTCTCCACAGGTGTTCAATGGGATTTAGATCTGGGCTCATTGCTGGCCACTTCAGAACTCTCCAGCGCTTCTTTGCCATCCATTTCTGAGTGCTTTTTGACGTATGTTTGGGGTCATTGTCCTGCTGGAAGACCCAGGATCTTGGACGCAAACCCAGCTTTCTGACACTGGGCCCTACAGTGCGACCCAAAATCCTTTGGTAATCCTCAGATTTCATGATGCCTTGCACACAGTCAAGGCACCCAGTGCCAGAGGCAGCAAAACAACCCCAAAACATCATTGAACCTCCACCATATTTTACCGTAGGTACTGTGTTTTGTTCTTTGTAGGCCTCATTCCGTTTTCGGTAAACAGTAGAATGATGTGCTTTACCGAAAAGCTCTATCTTGGTCTCATCTGTCCACAAGACGTTTTCCCAGAAGGCTTTTGGCTTACTCAAGTACATTTTGGCAAACTGTAGTCTTGCTTTTTTATGTCTCTGTGTCAGCAGTGGGGTCCTCCTGGGTCTCCTGCCATAGCGTTTCATTTCATTTAAATGTCGACGGATAGTTCGCGCTGACACTGATGCTCCCTGAGCCTGCAGGACAGCTTGAATGTCTTTGGAACATGTTTGGGGCTGCTTATCCACCATCCGGACTATTCTGCGTTGCAATCTTTCATCAATTTTCCTCATCCGTCCACGACCAGGGAGATTAGCTACAGTGCCATGGGTTGCAAACTTCTTGATAATGTTGCGCACTGTGGACAAAGGCAAATCTAGTTCTCTGGAGATGGACTTGTAACCTTGAGATTGTTGATATTTTGCCACAATTTTGGTTCTCAGGTCCTCAGACAGTTCTCGTCTCCTCTTTCTGTTGTCCATGCTTAGTGTGGCACAGACAGACACACAATGCAAAGGTTAAGTGAACGTCTCTCCTTTTTATCTGCTTTCAGGTGTGATTTCTATATTGCCCACACCTGTTACTTGCCCCAGGTGAGTTTACAGGAGCATCACATGCTTGTAACATTCTTATTTATCCGCAGTTGTGAAAGGGTGCCAATACTTTTGTCCAGCCCATTTTTGGAGGTTTGTGTGACATTATGTCGAATTTGCTTTCTTTCCTCCCTTTTTTTGTTTTGTCCCAATACACACAAAGGGAATAAACATGTGTATAGCAAAACATGTGTTAATGCAATACGTTTCGTGAGAAATACATGATTTCCTGGAGAAATATCAAGGGTGCCAACAATTTCGGCCATGACTGTATATAGCATTTTGTAAATTGACATCGATATATGTGGTGATATCAAAACGCTTCCTAACTTGTTTTGTAACACGGCAACAAATGGCAGCACAAGGCTGCACACACTGTCACAGGAAGTGCTGACCTTCATAAGTCAGTGTGCCAAAAGACATCATTCTGTGTACATCGGAAGCTGTGCATCTGGTGCTATTCTGACCACATGCATTACCACGTCTGTTATTTCATCATGGACAGCAAGTCAAAACAAAGAGCAAATGTGAAATTCTGTGCGAAACTGGGCAAATCTGCCACAGAGACGCTTGACCTGATTCTGCAAGTTTACAGCGATGCTGCAATGAGTCTTTTGAGGTGTTTTGAATGACACGCACGCTTGAGTGGAAGAACATCACTGGAATATGACAAGAGATCAGGAAGGCCTGCAACAAGCTCAACCCCCCCCAAAATTTCCTCTTCCTGAAGATGAAGATCCAGTTCAAAGGTTGCCGTTTTGACAACATTGACGATATTGAGTGATTTGCCCAGTTTCACATAGAATTTTACATTTGCTCTTTGTTCTAACTTGCTGCCCATGAAGAAATAGCAGACGTGGTAATTCAGGTGGTCAGAATAGCACCAGATGCACAGCTCCCGATTGTAAACAGGACAATGTATTTTGACATACTGACTTATGAAGTTCAGTGCTTCCTGTGACTGTGCGTGCAGACTTGTGCTGTCATCTGTTAGTAAGTTACAAAACTGGTCTCAAAACCTCTTAATACCACCTCAAAAAAGTACCTGAAGTAAATAAATAAACAAACACCAGTATGGAAAGCATACAAACTTTATATAGGAAGAGATTAATAATGTGGTGTTTGTCTTGGTGTTGGAGTCCTGAAGACAAAATCTGCAGTGATGAGGAGACCCTCCAGGCATATAAAGTTGCAGAGCAGTAGCATGTACTCCTTTACGTAAATGTGATTTTTGTTTTGTACAACATTTACTAATTGTCAGATCTCTACTGGCTTTTGTTTGCCAACAAAGCAGTAGGGCCTATAAATGAAACATCCCTGCTAGCTTGTTTGTAAACAAATGGGCCGGCCATGACCCTATTTAGTTAATAATGTGACCTAGGATCCCTCCCACTGTGCTTACATTTCAGCAATGCTGGGGAGTTGTCATTTGTGATGGCTTTAGTTCCAGGGAAGCAATACTGAGGTGCTGGATCAACATTGTCGGGTGTCACTCATCGTAATTGGTGTGGATCAACATCATTGGACAACATATATGACATTAAAATTACAATATATTTTTCAATAATGGCTTTTTAGTTTTTTCGGTTTTTTTTTATATAAAATTGGTCCAGTTTGCTTTAATGGGAGAAAAAGGTCCTTACTGATCTTCTTAGGCAATTGGATATCCCTTGGATTAACAGCCCCAGGTGTTATTATTTATACATGTTAATAGCGAGTTATATTCTATGAGTTTAATCATGCATTTCACCTTTTTAAAACAATCAACTGAGCTAGAATTAGTTCTTAGGAAAGTCAGTTCAATATTTTACAGCTCTTACTGGCAGGTGGCACTTTTAGGGATGAGCAGGCGCATAGTGGGGCTTTTGACAAGACCACCCACATTGCCAATGTCCCTCTTTCCATCTGTGATTGGACTGTGCTGGCAATTGGTGAGAGTGGAGAGAGGGACATTACCACCATTTGGGAGAATACCCTTCTTATCAGAGGTGTGTCCAGTGGATGGATGGGCTGATGAGTAGTGTAGACCCCAGGGAGGCAGCCCTGGCCCAGGCAGGAGAAAGAGTGGAAGAGAGAGCCCATGCTGGGACTGTCTGATCACTTCTGCAAGACCCAGAAAGGGGTGAGTGACACTGCTGATCTGAGGCTCACCTGTTGCAGGCAGGTTCTGTGCTGCTCATATGGTTGCTAAATGTAGGAGACAAACTGTTAGGGGTTGTCATTGTTAATGGGGCAGCACAGTGCCTAAATGTTTAGCACTTCTGCCTGGCAGTACTAGGGTTGTTGGTTTGAATCCCAACGACAGCACCACCTGCCTGGAGTTTGCATGTTCTCTCTGTGCCTGCGTGGGTTTCCTCCGGTTTCCTCCCACACTCCAAAGACATGCTGCTAGGTAATTGGATCCTATCTAAATTGGCCCTAGTATGTGTATGTATGAATGTACGTTAGGGACCTTAGATTGCACACCCCTTGAGGGTTAGGGACTGATGTGAAAGTACAATATATGTAGAGCACTGCTTAAATTGACGACACTATATAAGTACCTGAAATAAATAAATAATATAATTTTTGGGTGACTACAGCTGCACACCAACCCAGTGAGAGACCACCCTACTACAATCCTAATCAAGTGGGACATCCACTGATATTGCTGTAATTACCATCACATTCAGAGACAGCCAGTCTGTATATGTACTGTATTCAAAGATGCTGCTCTGAACTCTGTACATCTGCAGGATGCTTTGGGGGTGCCATTAAAAATCAATGGCACTGCAAAAGATTTCAATTCAGTGCATGGAAAGTTTCAAGGTCAGTTTAAAGTATTAGGATTATATCCCTATCACAGATGGCTCGGTAAGCACTTGTAACAGGTATCTTTACTCTCGGCTCTCATTTGGGTTAAAACTCTCTGCTTCAGTGATAATGGTCACCAGGATAAATAAAGAGGGTGACTTTATTTACCAGAGACACGAAAACAAGATACGAGGGGCGTTCAAGTCAAACGGGAACTTTTAATTTTACAGGTATAAAAAGGTATGCTATTGTGGCGTTACTACATGCAATAGTACAGTAAGTGGCAAGTGTGTCCTATTACTAATAGGTGGTGCACATGTCATGGGCCAGTCCAGAGACCATTAGTCAAGATGGCAGACAACAGTGTTAATGCGTACATGGAACAGCATGTGGTGATGAAGTTTCTTGTAAGCGTAGCACTACCCCCTTGATGGTTGCTGTTGAATTTGGGTCCCCTTATAGTCCTGCACAGCCAATCAGTGAGCACCTTTCACACAGCGTTCATCCACAGACAGAAAATCAGGCCTTGAGAGTTGGTTTTGTTTTTTTACTTATGGGATTTGAACAGAGAAATGGTTAGCGGGGTATAGGACGCCCAATGGAATGGATTCTCTAGAACAACTTCCTGAACTATGTACAACTTCTTTAAGGCCTCACACAGTTACTGTTGGAGTGCTAGCCAGCAACTCCAGGTGTAGTACCCCAGATTAACTTCTCTTCCTCCCAGCAGTCTGTAGGTAGTCTTTCCTTTCCTGAGCAGGGGATCTGGCTGCTCTTGCCTTTAGTAGGTGCGCAGTCACTAGTAGGGGCTAATCTAATTTCCCACCAGAGTGCCCCTATCCGCTCAGGGGGTGTAGGTGTACTCACTCAGGTCCTCTCCTGCACAGCTTGTGAATGTCTGCAGTTATCAGGCTTGATAGCTGAACAGCTCCTTCTTGCCACACAGGGGATCCTCTCCCAGGGGAGCAGGGAGTTCTGAGTTTTCCTTCTCCCCAGATCCGGGCTCGCAGGCAGGCCCCATCCCAGTCTACCTCCTGGAAGCCCTCCTCCACCAGGCTCACATCTCTCTCCTCTTTATTCCACTGCACCGCTCTCCCACTCCTTCTCAAACACCTGCTACTGAGCAGACTCTAACATCTTTTAATGAGTCCAGCCCCTTGCCAAGTCTCCTGTTGGGGAATGGCTGAAGTCCCTAAACAAGTACAGCCAGCTACTCCTCAGATCCACCCACTGCCTCCAAGACCCTCCCTGAGAACCTCAGAGCAGGGGGAATTTCCAGAGAGTCTGGCCTACAGAGTCTGTCAGCCCTGACCCAAATTTGACCCCTCTGGCTATTACACCTGAGCTGATAGCAGCTCCTGACTAACCATTAGGGATTCTAACTCACCATAGTAGGGTGTTACATAAACAAAGGCATAAAACCCATGGATATCTAAAGAAGACCTCAAGCACAGTACAGTACGATGAGCCACAGTAAGACATTTGAATGGTGTAAACATTTAAAAGATGGCCATACACCTGTCAGTAATGATCCCGGCCCTGGTGGTTCCCAGCCCATAGTAGACATTCCTGTGAACATTCATAGTGTGGAATGCCTGATCCTGGATAATTGACGGTTAAATTGACTGGATAAATTGCACAAGAGACAAATCTTTCTGTGGGAATGGTGAACACAGTGAAGCAGGCTGTCCTAGGATGGTTCAGGCGTACTGACAATTCTTTCTATGCCGAAGCTTTCCAGGCAGTAGTTAAATGCTGGGAAAAGTGTATAAATGTAGCAGGGGAGTATGTTGAAAAATTGTTAATTTTTTATATAAACTCAAAAGTCCTGGTTTGACTTGAACACCCCTCATAACAGAACCTCTATTGGTGTATTCATGATGAAGCCCCTCCACATTCTGTATGGAAAGAATGAGTCTGATGATAGGGCACTTAGGCCTTGGGTTTGACATTTTTATAAAGCAAGATTCTGAATTAATTCAATCTGATAATATGGTATTCTTAAAGTACCAAAGGTTAGGCAGGTGTGGACTTTGCTCCAAATCACAAATTCCCAAGAAGATAGTACATAAGTAACCAGAGATGTCTATGTGGTAATTTGATCATCATTTTAATCAACTACTACAGTAAACTTGTAGCTGGAAAATCTTACACCAAGATTAAGTTGTAAAAGAATAGTGCTTGGAAAGGGTAAGCAGAAAGGTGTCATTGACTTAACCTGCATTTGCAACAGCTATGGCTAATCCTGAATATTGGTTTACTTAGCTGTTACTTTTCTACTTTTCAATTTAAATTCATTTTAAAAAAAATTATTTTCAGTGATTTTGTCTTTAATATTGTACAAATAAACAGTGGTTCCTGTTTTCCTTGTCAAGGAAAGTAATTGAACAATGGCCCTCAGCAGTATCAGTTTAGCTGGTTGTCCAGAAGCTCTTAGGAGCCCATTGCTGCCCTCTCACCCAGTACTGCCCATTGTCAAGCGCACCTGGTTTCTCTTACAGTTGCTGACTTGTATTCATCCACTTACACTACTTTTGTAAATGGTATCAGTGTGGTCACGTACAGGCTCTAGTTATCTCTGTAGAGTACTAACACACTTTCCTCTAGTTTATGGAAATCTGTCACATGGGCCTTCCCCTGACTGAGAACCATAACACATTTCCCTGCAGTAGAGCTGAGGATCAAAAGGATTAGTGGAGAGAGAAGAGCTTCTGTTTGCTGTTTGGGGGGGGGGGGTTGATGAAATGGATAGATTAGGTTCACTTTGTGAGCTCTGAGTAGTCAGGGGAGAGTTGCTACTAGATGTTCTAAAGTGCTGGGAAGGAGGTAAGTTATTTTTGGGTCACTCTGAAAAATGGGATTAGGTTAGTTGCAGTTGGGCTCTAAAGTTATTGAGGGGTGGGGACTGGCATACCTATTCCTCCAATGGCTAAGATTCTGTTGGGTAAATTGTACTGCATATAACTATTTATTGGATAGTTTTATATATTGGATGGTTTCCATAACACAAACCCACACCCACACTACCTTATTTACATCATGGTTGTTACTGCTGAACAATTCAGAATCTTGAATAGGGTTGGGTCCTTCTACAGAGTGGCTGTGTAAGCATCAATGGTGGGTAGGACTAGCCCTGGACACTCCTCATTGGTGAGGACTCTAAATCAGCTTTCATCAGGAACATAACAGGCCCTCTATTCCTTCAAAGAAACAAGGGCTGCACTGACAACATATCCACCCTATGATTATTTCCTGAATTATTTCCTGAAGTCAACATGAGCTTAGTACCAAACCACACAAATGATTTTTGGCAGCATGACTCTTGCTACCCAAATTGTCTGAGATTCTCAGATTTAGATCCTATAGAATACACCATGAGAGTCCGTAGTTTGAACATTATTTCTGCATTCCGCATTCAGAATTAGTAAAAAGAAATATACACGGGGCCCAAGTCTCAGCTCTTTCTTGTGTACTGTAGTTTACTGTAATATACTGTAGGTCAGATACTAGGAATGACATGCATGGTCTACTAAGATAAAAGGCTCTTGCATAACAAGCATTACTTTTACATAAGAGAAGAGTAGCAGAATAATAACATCACTGTTTTTACCATAGCATGAAAAGCACCATGCATTACTAAAGGCTGTAGTTAAGGAAAGCAGTCATTTTATGTAATCTAGGATATGACTAAATGGCACCTTAATTAAAGTGTACGTTAGAACAAAGTTAAAAAAAAAAAATGCAATACTTTTCTGTAAGACATGGACATTTCACCATGTTTTGTACCTTTAACGTAGATCTTCACCCGCTGAGTTAACATCCATTTTAACTGATTTACTTTATTTTTTAATAAAAATCTGTTGCCCTGCCCCCCATGCACATTTATCGCCCATGCAAATGACTTGTACAATACTTGCTGTGCCTCCTGGGATATGCATGTCACATATCCCAGGAGGCATAGCCCTTCATTCAGAAAGGATGAGAGGACATAGCTAGCGCAGCATCATAGGGAAGCATGCTAGCTGAACCTGAAATGGCCAGCAGGCCTCTTGATGGCGTCACAAGCAACATAACAGCTTGGTCCCGAGCGGTGGCAGCAGACAAGAGGTTCTCAGCGGGACAATGCTGGATCCTCTGGGTGGATGAGTATCTGAAATATGCACACCACACCACCTGGTAAGAAAGGGTAAAAAACAAATACATAAATGGGGGGGGGGGGCAGGTGAAGATCCACTTTAAAGATACTGCAGGGACAGAAAAATAACTCTTGATTTGGCAGAAATGCAGCGTGCTCCTAATTTCTTGTTTGGGCTGACAACACAGTGCCTTTTCTGTGCTAATATCTAAAACATGTTGTTAGTCCTGCCTGCTGGACTACAGAACTCCACTAATCTCTGTCTCTCTGTCCATCCCCACATGCATGCATTGATTTCTTGCACACATAACAATGCTGTTTCCTTGACTCCCAAGAGGCTTTCCACATACCATGTTTAGGGAAAGAGCTCTTGGTAGATGTAGTTCTGGTGGTATGCGTACTTTAGAAAAAAAACTCCCCTGTACCACATTTCACAAGCTTGATAATGATGTCAAAGGGTGTAAAGTAGTTGTTTCTCACTACTGGAACAAGGTAAAAATAATAATGCTGGAACATGCTCTAGAGGGGGAAAGAAGTGTTAATCACTACAGTACTGTATATCATAAATAATTGCTCTGCTTTTTAAAATTATTAATAAAATACTGTTTTCACCTTTTTTTTACATTACTGCTGGTCTCCTCCAGCCTTTTTCAGCCACATTCTCTCTATGTATAAGTGCTTCAGCATTGATAAACAATGTTGTTTAAGGCAGGCTTTGCAATGGTTACAACGGCCAAATGTGCCCACCCAACATGCCTTAACGCAGCGCTTGTACTCTCTATTGGGAGCACATGTGGAAGGGTGCCAATGTAGGAGAGCAAATAGAAGATAATTATCATCATATACCAGGAAGTACTTAAAGAAAGACCTTTACAGCATTATCACTAGGTATTGTTTTAAAGTGGTTCTAAAGGCTTAAAGTGATACTAAACACACATGACCTATCTAACATTATTCTTTATCTTTCTGTATGTGGATGATGGCACTGTAATTATTTAATTATTATTATTAAAAAATCTAAGTACCTTTTTTTCTAATCAATATACAGCTGTCACATGACCCTGCTCTTTCCCAGCCTGTCTGTAGAGAAACAGTTGTAGGAGGAGTTTTTTGTCCTCTGCTACTGGTCGCATGATCAAAGTAACAGCCTTTGGAATACCAAATAAAAATAAATAATAAATATCAATAAACTATTTTAAATTATCATACAAATATATCTTTGAAATGTATTATTTTTTGGTGATAACATGGTGTTGGTGGATTTCTGCCTGTCACAGGCGTTGTCACGCCCTTCAAGCCTGTATCTTAGACTAACAGGAAGATAAGCCTCCATCAATCAAGATATAATATCCCACCCCCATTGTGTTTAGCTGGTTAGTGGGCATGGAGGAGGAGGGAGGGAGCGGGCTGTCATTTACCACTGTGTATACAGTCACATGTGTGACTTTATATTCACATGAGCTTCTCAGATGTGAAAAGAAGAAAATGTTCAGAATATAAATACACTGAAAACTGAGCATGTGCACTAGCTGCCAACACTGCTCTTCAAAATTTCCAACTGCAGTGGGGATATGGACAGGAGGGGGAGAAAGAGAACAGCAGAATCAACCAGTTTTTTTTTGCAGAATACAGAAAATTAATCCCATTTAACTGAGTATGAAACGCATGTGATATAACATTTATTGCTAGTTTTTAATTATTTAGGTTTAATAAGTTGTTTTTTTTTTACCTAAAAAATTTTTTGTTATTGGGATCCCCCCGGCCCACTGTTATACTTACCTGAGCCCAGTCTTGATCCAACACTGCACGAGAGCTGCAGCCCTTTCATCACAGAACATGGAGGCAGCAGTGGGAGTCATTGGCACCTGCTGCTGTCAATCAAATCATGTGACAATGGAGCAGGACCAAGCTGCACTGTCTATGTCTATGGATGCAGACAGCACAGCTCAGGATCAATCCTACACAAGAAGCCCCTATGGTGGCACTCGTCGAAGAGGAGGAGACAGGAGCATTACAGGACACCAGAAAAGGAGAATTGGGGCTGCTTTGTGCAATATTATTGCACAGAGCAAGTAAGCAAGACATGTTTCTTATTTAAAAAAAAATACCTAAGATTAAGCTTTAGAATCACTTTAATGAAAGCTTCAGATTTCAAAGGATTAAAGGCAAGTTGTGAAAACATAATTAACATGTTAAAATTTATATGAGATTATTGTGATCACATTTAAATTTACCTTAATACTGTACCTTTGCTTGAATTGGCATTTTACTTTTGCAGAAGGAACTGGTACATCCATGGCTTTGAATTTCCCTGCATACTCTAAGTGGGTTATTGGTCTCAGGGATGATACACAGCTAGGAACCTTTAACAAGCTCAGTCTAGATGGGTGTGCTTACCAATGAGTTAGTCACAAAGTGCAAAGAGAAATCAAAGGATCAGTAATTTATCAATAATACCATATAGCTCACATCATTATCTGGATATCTTCAAATTTTATGGCAATGTTATCATGCACATCAGTAAAAGAACATTTGTTTCCCATGTCTTATATAATATTGATATACTAAATAAAGAAAACAAAGTTCTCCTGCACATAGGCAATTTGTGACCTAAAATATGTTATAGAATAAAATCCCTGGTGGGAGAGCCACAGTTGGTATGTACAGCTGACTATAGAAGTACTTGGCTGTACACAGCCACATTTGGGGACATGACTGATTCCCCAAATGCAGAATTTACACATTCAATAAATGTCACACCACATTCTTGTGTTTACATGTATGAAAGCATGAAGAAGAGTACAGCAGCACACATTCACTTCTATTGCTGACTGTGGGTACCCTATGTGGGGAAACATTTCGGGATTTTGCGATCCAGCATATTTTGAGCCTCAAAACTGTACATGAAGCTTTACATGTCTCAGAAGTTTACATTTCCTGTCTTTAAAAGTTCAGTTGTATCGCTTATAAATAACTCAGTAATAGTCTTTGTAGGGTAGATAAGGAATGAGCAGTAGAATCAATTTACTCTAAAGCCAAATATATATGTAGCGCTACCCCCCTTGAGTGCCGCTGGCTTGGGTCCCCCTTTCCTGCATAGCTACTCAACATGCATTTTCCACTTGTATCCAGACACAAAAAAACAGTCCATGGACTTTGTTTTTAAGTTTTATTAGGGAACTTAACTTGGATAGGGTAAAGGGGCTGTGGGATGCCCAACTTAATTGCAGAATAACAAACTGAGGACAATTTCCTTCTTAAAAATACTACAAAAATGTCAGAAGAATAATTGTGTTCACTGATGGGCACTTTTGGGCATTGACAGGCATCACTTCTAGGCATTGGCAGGCATCACTTATGGGCACTGAAGGGCAGTACTCATATATGGCATTGATAGGTGGCACTGATGGGCACTGATTAGCACTGTAATGCGGCACTGATTGGAACTTAGGCAGCACTGATGTCTTGGAAATTCGCTTTAATGAATTTCTCCTTACCGTGAGTACTCGCAGTTGGATGCGCAGAAATCCCCCATAAAGCTGTGCGAATCTCGCTTACCACGACTGCAGCCAAACTACACGATTCCTGCCCATCCAAATACTTTGGTTCTGTTGAATTTGTGGGTGATTGGAGCTCCGTTACCCTAGAATGATCACACGACACTCTAAGGCTGGTTGCAACTCACATAAGGGCCGGCTTTAGGCTCAGCTCTCTGTTTTTATTAAAAATACACACATGCCCCCCACATGAATAAAGTCAAACCCTCCCACCGAACAATACAATGGGGATTGCCTATACAGAGGATATACATTCCAATTGGAGCATAGCCTTTGCTATTATCTATCACTGGTCCTCCCCCATGAACCTTCTGAGGTCAGCAGACTTCCTCCCCTTCCCCCCTATGAGCCATCTGAGGTCATATTTCCTGTCCTACTAGCTTCTATTGGTATGTAAAATTCTCTGCACAAGCACTCCCTAAAAATATCAGTCTGTACCTGGATGGGCCCGATACGATCTTTATTAAAACACATCCATCCAAGATACAGTTTCAAGTTGGTAATGGGTTGTAAGATATGCATAAGCCTACACGTGGAGTTCACACCGCTTGCGCATTGCGTTATGAAGCCCACGTGGTACCATGCTGCTGATATGTGGATACAGGCCCACGGTCTACTGACAGCAGCATTCGCATGGAATGCCGTGGTGGTATACACGCCGGTCTATAAGCGCAGATCTGCCATCTCATCCATTACCAAGCTGAGTACTGTAATACATACATTGTACATGCGCATGGCCCAATTGCAGCCTTCAGAGCTTTAATTAAGCCACACGAGAGACATATGAATAACACGAATATATGACACATTTAAAGTTCGACCAACAATACAAAATTTCCATGACATTCCCTCCTGTTTTATCATATTCTCCTCGTGTCCCTTCTTGATCTTCTTCAGCTTGATGGGTGTAGTCTCAAACTTCAAAGAGTTCCTGTAGTTGTCCCTGAGAATAAAGCTCCACGGGGTACCTGAAACAACAAGACCCGACGCAGACTCGACGCAAACAGGCTTGATTGAAGCGATGATCCTCAAGAGCGTTGGAACCTTCACTACAGGAAGGCTCTTGCAAAAACCACAAACAGACTTGTGGTATGAATAAAGCTTGTGATCCCACGGTGGTCTGGGGAGATCCAGCAATAGATTCTCAAATTGCCCCTGCAGACGGGGCCACACAAGGCTGGTCTCGACCCAGACAGTTTTCCAAATCGCAGACACAAACAATGATGAGGCTTGAAGCTTGCTTGAAGGTCTTGGAGAATGTGGTCTTCAGAGAGATAAATTAGAGGGAAGCCAGGACGTAATCTGTAGAGAAGGTGGTTGGTTGGTGAGGTCTTCCCCCGATCAGTGGTTGGAGTGGGATCCCCGGAGCGGGCATGGAGATGTGGTCGTCTGCCCGAGCTTGGCTTACACGGTCGATGAGGCAACAGGAACATCTCACCGCGGCATATAAAAGGCAGATGAAAAAGAGAAGCATCAGGATATACACTCCCACTTCCTTCAACCAAGATCCGATGGAGAACAGGAAATCTCCCAATCCTCCCAAACCCTTGAACGGATTCCAACCCTCACTAGCTATAGCTCTAGCTTTTCCCTGTAGTTCACTAACTTTGTCCATATGGGCCTGGACCTTGTCATCGGTGTCTTCTATCCAAGTACAACAATCCTCTCCGATGAACTCACAGAACCCCCCTTTGGCGGCTAAAAGATAATCGAGGGCCATCTTCTCCTGAAGCACTAAAATTCCCATCTGCCGTTGTTCTTGGGCAATTTCTCTGACAGCCTCTACGGTCTCGTTAAACATACTATCCACGATGACAGAAAAATTGTTCAGGCGCTTCATAAGTTCTATTCCCCATCCTGTCCATGAGGGGAACCAAGCCCATGCCTGGTCGCCCTCAGAGAACAGCTCCCTGTGAACTCTCCCTGCCATCCTTACCTTCTTGTGGACCATCAACTCTTCATGGTCCATCACTACATAGGATGCGGGGACTAGCTTTATGAGGGCACACGAACCTTTCGCGTTCTGGGGAAATGTTCTATAGGCTGCCGAACCACACAGAAAATAGTATGGACCTGTCAGAGCAGAACAGGAGGAGTTCCTCGTTCGGCCTCTGGTACTGAGCAACAGTTGCACAGACTGGGGGATTGCTCCCTCAGTCTGCACATCACATCCGTCCTTCCAACACACGTGGTCTGGTCGGTCAGTGTGGTTACTCAGAAAGGAAGTCTGGTTAGTCAGATTGACAGTTATACCTCCCTCGCAGGTGGTAGTCCCAACAAACTTGTTACCTGTGCCAAAGCTGATGTTAAAGCACACCTGAGGGCTGCCTAGCTGCCCAGTTACCCATAATGGACTGACGAGGGCCCTACAGGAGCTAGAGCTAATATTGGTGCTGAAACTGATGTTACCTGCTAAAAATGTGTCATTAAGTTCTACCGATAAATGTCTACGTGGGGGCTGACCAGGGGTCCCTTGCTTTTTCATGCCGACGCGGATGTCATATAGGGCATGAACAGCGGCCATTGCGGACATGTGATGACTGGGTGGGGGCTTAGAGCATACCCAACAGTTGGTTTTGTTGGCGGTTCTGGCTAAACGTAGGTGCATTTTAAATAAAAGGTTGGGGTATCTGCCATCTTTTCCTCCGTTCACACACATGTAAGACATACAAACAAAAAGAAAAAGGAAAATGACACCCCTCATTCTCTGGTGTAGCTGAGAAGCTTCTTGCAGTGGCTTGCGTGCACCCAGTTGTCTCGTCCCTCGAGCTTGAGTGAGGTAGGTGTCGTCAGCTGGACTTGGTATGGTCCGGTGAACCGTGGCTCGAGTCCGGTTCTTTGATGTTTCTTTAGGACGACCCAATCACCTGGCTCAATAGAAAGAACACCTGTTATTGTATTTGGATCGGGGAGCGATTCGCGAACCCGATGGTGTATCTTCTGCAGCTCCCGTTGCAGAGATTGCACATAACCTGTAAGCTGTGAATGCAAAGACAACAACTGTTGAGGAAAGTACAACCCTGTTTTGGGAGGTCCCCCAAACAACACCTCGTAGGGTGACAGCCCATGTGGTTGCCGAGGGGCATTCCGGATGGAATAGAGGGCAATGGGGAGACACTCAGGCCAAGGTTTTTTGGTATCGGCCATGATTTTGGAGATCCTGTTTTTAAGGATTCCGTTGAGACGTTCAACCTTACCGCTACTCTCGGGGTGATATGGGGTGTGTAGCCGCTGACTCCAGTTCCACCAAAGAAATGCAGTCGTGTTCTTTGGAAGAGAGAGATTAGTAGTGGACAAAGAAGACATGTTAGCAAAAGAGGTGTTAGTATTGTTAGTCGTGTTGCAAAATTCAGCACTGTCATTGCTGTCCTCCCCCCCCTTCTCATCTTCCGACACAGGAAGAAGAGAAGCTGGGTTAAGAATAGTGCATCGTTTGATAGTGAGGTTAGTAGGGGTTAGGAGGGTTTTCCCCTGAGAGGGGTACCTTGCCTTGGATGTCCTGTTTTCGCAGGACCGTTCTTGCTGCACCGGTGTCAGTGAGGCAAGGGAGGGGATATTTTAATTCCTCTAGAAAAAGATGGATCTGGGCCGACACCGATTTGTCAACTTCCTATGAGAATTCATAGGAGTTACTTACCATGGTGGTCATAGGGGCGGAGGACTCATCAGGAATGAACTGCCACTGACCTTTAGGTAATTGGGGACAGCTCCTCCTCATGTGCCCCGTTTGGTGGCACTGGAAGCACCTGGGTGGGGGCCTATCCTTCCTGTGACCCAGATCCCTTGGTTTTTCGTGTGGGGTCTGGGACATAAGAACTTTGGCCTTGTCTTGTTTTCTTCTATCCATTTCCCTCTCTATTGCCGCAAGAGTGGAAAGGATAGCAGGGATAGACATCTCATTATATTCGGGTCGGGCCAGAACCAGCCTTTCCCGAATTTTAATATTGATGCCTTCCAAAAATTTGGCCCGCAACAGAATGTGCGTCGCGGTCACCTTTACCCCTTCAGTTGGAGCATCAGGTCCAACTTCCAGATCCGCATCCAGTGCCGTCTGCTTGAGACGGCGCCAGAAGCAGGCGCTTTCCTCATTAGGACCCTGGGTGAGCTTCATCATGTCCGTAGTAGAGGTAGCACCATACATTTCTGGAAGCTTTGCCTTTAGCTGTGTACAGAACTCTTTGCCCCCTGAAGTCATCTCCTCATGCGTGGTTATAGAGCACCCTGCAATCACTGTACTGGCCACTTCCATGCCCACCTTTGCCCGTAGGATCTGTGCACAATCTGACCCGCTCATACCATAGCTGAACTGGTTTTGTCCAAACATTCGAGCAAATCCTCTCGGGTTGACTCGATAGTCCGGGAGCTCAGCCAGAATAGTGCGGATCTCTGCCGGGGTGAAGGGGACATGCCAAACTACCCGTTCCCCTAAAGTCCGTTCCCCCTGTGCATTGGGAGGACCTTCAAATTGCTGCACCCTGACTGGATAGGCCTCGGTCCGGGAAGAGTGCAAGGGCTGACCCAGCATCATCGGTGGGCTTAGATTAACCACCTCGCTTACTGCACCTTCAGGTTTGAGGTCCCTCAGATCAGGGTATAGCTGGGGGGCAGGGGTCTGATCAGTGGTTCGTAGCGCTTTGATGCAATCCGCCCTGTTTTTTAACCGGGTGTCTATTCCCCTTGATTCACAGATAGTCTGCAAATCGGTTGTTGAGTAGGCTTCATAGTTGGAAACAGAAGGAGCTGGGGTGAAGCAGGGAGAAGGGAGAGGTAGAGGCAGAGGCTGAGGCATAGAGACAGAAGACACAGAAGGTATGTCAAGAGTGACGTCACTAACAGAAGAGACAGGTGCAGTTATACTTATCTCAGCCACTGTTGGTTGTTGGGGGACCCCAGCAGACCCTGATCCTGCCTGCCTTAGTAGAGTCAGCCCTGAAAGAGCTTCTTCCACCTCTGACACTGGATCCTCCTGTTTTATTCCCTCTGGAGGCCAGGTATACATCACCTGGTTCTTCCGGACAGACACCAGTTTATGTATGCCTTGCTTCCCTAATCGGATTGACCTGTGAAGCCATAGCTGTGCGATCTCTAGTTCTGACGCCTGCATCCGTGGTCCAAATTCAGAGATGAATTTTTCCCACCTCCATGCGTCAAATGTACCTTCCCGGGGAATTTCCCATCTGGTACCCTTCGACCATTTATTCCACCTTTTGAGGGGTTCTGTAGACTTCCCCCCCAAACTCACCTTCATCAGTTGTGCAGCTGTCCTTACCCTGAAGAGGGCTGGTTCCCCCTCTCTCTTCATGGACTGACTACTGCCCATCGTGACTAGTCACTGGTATATATCCCGCGTCCGGGTACCTGTTTACCCCCTGGAGCACTCGGTGGGATCCTACCGAGAGGCCTGATTCCACCACTTTCCCAGCACAGCGTAATTTATGTGATACTTATCGATCACCCGAAGCGCATCAAGTGGCGGTCAGACTGAGAGCACACCTCCCACTCCCACAGCGCAATTTGTGTGATCCTGACCACCCGAAGTGTTTGTGGTAACCAGGACTTCCCTGGACCGCCCACTCACACAGCGTAATTTATGTGGTTCTCATCACCCACTGTGTTTGGCAGGCCACACCGCACAATGATGAAAGTGGCTTTTCTCTCCCTGCACACAGTAGCTAACACAAGTCAAAACAAAAAGAGGGGTTCTTGGATGTTACTTAGGGGTCACTGGTTGGGCAGAAACCTGCTAACTGACCTTTAGGAAATTTGTGTAAAGAAAAAACTTTCCTAATACACACAGAAAAACCCTTTTTCAACCTGAAAAACTGTTAAAAAGGACAAAGTGGATCCTTATGAAAAACACAGGACGTTTCACAGTAAAACAATTACACAGAGGTAAACCGAAAAACTGCGCCAAAAGTAACCTTGTTGCTGACGCAAAAATCACTCCTATCAGCACCGCTAAACGATCTGCGCTACACACGCAATCTTTACTGCAACCACCTAGAACCGTTTACACAAAAAGTCTGCTGGACGTGAAACACGCGACACAGCAGCTTAAAACAAACCCGCTTTACAATAAGGAACTACTTTTAACAGGAAAAACACAAGAAAAACATAATCACTATACAAGAAATCTATGTGCAAAAACCCAGACTACACCGCGCTCATTAAATGTGGAACACGTGAGGGGAAAACTCGCTTAATACACTTTAAATTGGCTGGCAATACGCAAATTTAAAGCTAAAAGCAAACAAATGAAACTGTAAAAAATTTGGATTAAAAACACAATATGGGTCAAATGCATATAGGAAACTTCATGCACATTGCATAGAGATTACTGCACATTTGGTAGCCAACAAAATGGCCACCAAACAAAAGGAGTCCATGTGGTTTAGTCAAGAAAATGACCCCCCACAGAGGAGCACATGGCAGATACTAGAATGACCCCCCACAGGGAAACACACAGCAGACTCTAGCCTCAAAATTGCCTCTTACATAAAACAGACTTTTAGACAGAACATACACTGGACAATTACACAACAATATACAGCACACATACAACACAATTTGGGCACAATCACAGAACGGACATAAAACACCAACATATCACACTAACATGCACATGTAACAGAAAGGACCCCCTGCTGCATGCTTGCTGGGAGCAGTAGTACCACAAAACATTGTACAGACTACATACACACAGAGATCTTACAACAGTTAACAATTAACCTAAGCCTTTCAGCACTGTAATAATTACCTCACGTGGAGGGGGTAAAGCAATCACCACAGTACCTACAGCCCACAAATACTTACCTAACACTATGCAACAACTTTTACCCACTAAAACATATACCCGTTTAATTTTTGGTTGGAAGATTTTTAAACTTGACCAAATCCAGCCAACCAAAACCCACCCCTCTGCTGCTCTCAGCAGAGACAAACCCTCGTCTTTTCACCCACAAATCAAGAGTTTAGGACAAAAAACGAGGTCCTTGTTAAGCGGTATTTCTTGTTAGCTAACAGAGAGCGAAATCAGCCACACGAACACGCAAAAAGCGATCCTCTTAATGGCAGAGAGACCTGAAATGTGCCGGCATACTTTTTGCTAGTTCATGATGGCCATTCCCCCCTCGTTCTAGGTTAGCTACGCAAGAATACGCGTTAGTATCCACCAGGCTCGCCAAACTGTCTTGGAAATTCGCTTTAACGAATTTCTCCTTACCGTGAGTACTCGCAGTTGGATGCGCAGAAATCCCCCATAAAGCTGTGCGAATCTCGCTTACCACGACTGCAGCCAAACTACACGATTCCTGCCCATCCAAATACTTTGGTTCTGTTGAATTTGTGGGTGATTGGAGCTCCGTTACCCTAGAATGATCACACGACACTCTAAGGCTGGTTGCAACTCACATAAGGGCCGGCTTTAGGCTCAGCTCTCTGTTTTTATTAAAAATACACACATGCCCCCCACATGAATAAAGTCAAACCCTCCCACCGAACAATACAATGGGGATTGCCTATACAGAGGATATACATTCCAATTGGAGCATAGCCTTTGCTATTATCTATCACTGGTCCTCCCCCATGAACCTTCTGAGGTCAGCAGACTTCCTCCCCTTCCCCCCTATGAGCCATCTGAGGTCATATTTCCTGTCCTACTAGCTTCTATTGGTATGTAAAATTCTCTGCACAAGCACTCCCTAAAAATATCAGTCTGTACCTGGATGGGCCCGATACGATCTTTATTAAAACACATCCATCCAAGATACAGTTTCAAGTTGGTAATGGGTTGTAAGATATGCATAAGCCTACACGTGGAGTTCACACCGCTTGCGCATTGCGTTATGAAGCCCACGTGGTACCATGCTGCTGATATGTGGATACAGGCCCACGGTCTACTGACAGCAGCATTCGCATGGAATGCCGTGGTGGTATACACGCCGGTCTATAAGCGCAGATCTGCCATCTCATCCATTACCAAGCTGAGTACTGTAATACATACATTGTACATGCGCATGGCCCAATTGCAGCCTTCAGAGCTTTAATTAAGCCACACGAGAGACATATGAATAACACGAATATATGACACATTTAAAGTTCGACCAACAATACAAAATTTCCATGACACTGACGAGCACTGATAGGCAGCACTGATGGGCACTGATAGGTGGCACTGATAGGCGGCACTGACTGGTACTGATAGGCGACACTTACTGGCACCGATAGGTGGCATTGACTGGCACTGATAGCTGGCACTGAAAGGCAGCTCTGATGGGCACTGATATGTAACATTGATGTGCACTAACAGGTGGCATTGAAGGGCACTGACAGGTAGCATTGATGGGCACTGGTGGGGCTACACTGATCATCAGGGCACTGATCATCAGTACCTTGATAATCATTGGAGATGTCCCCTCTGAGGAATGCCGCTTACCAGCTCTCCTGTCATCATGAGGATAGCCGGCATTTCCTTGTTTACATGCGATCAGCTGTGATTGGACACAGCTGATCACATGACAGAGCCGACTTCATCTGCTCTTTACTCTGATCGGTGCTGCGCTGTGTCCCAGGGACACAGCGCACCACTGTTCGCCATGGCACATGCTCCCGGGGGCAAGCATGCGCAGTTAGAGTGGAAGGATGTTATATGACATCCTCTCAGAACGAGAGAACTGCCACCCTCCCATCATTTCCTTAAAGAGAACCTTGCACTACTTCTTTACCATCAACCATGAAAGTGTTGAATCTTCCCCTTTTCCCTCTCTGTCTTTGATGTGACCACCCTGAGGAGATATCTTCCACCTCTTGATGCAACTTCATACCAATTGGGCCTCAACAGGCGTGCAGAAAACATTATAGAGCTCTTAAAGGGGACACTGCCAATTATACCTGAGAATTCTTGTTTTTTAGTTCTGAGGACCCACAGTGAGCTTAATCATTCCTTCTCACTGGGGATTCAACAGTCCCCTCAGACTGGAGGCAGTGGATTATTTGTGAAAGCAGACCTGCTAACAGATACTGTTGTTTTATTGTGAATGTCATTACCTTTTGCTCACAGTTGCCAAGAGTGATCAGACTTGCTGCCAATACCAGTGTTATTTTGTTAACCTCCCTAGTGGTATGATTATTTCATATTTTTGGTGCTGAAAGCGGTACCATTATTTTGCATGGAAATATGTAGTTTTTTTATTGTAGGCTGTAATTTTTAGAAATAACTCACTGAAATCTGTCTGAACAAGATTCTAAATCATACATTTAATTCAATAATATAATCAAACCAAAAACACTGAAATTTGAAATAGAGCACCAAGTTCGCACATCGCTGAGCAAAGTCACAAAATTGTTTTCAGTGTCTGATGACGAATTTCTCCACGAATCATTATCACTCAATTCTGCAAGTGGTTCTTATTTACTATCGCTGTTCTCTAGCTGATCTAGACCCGCTTTTGACCTAAAGGGACGCTTTTTGGACGCCATGGACTTTTCTAAGTTTCCAGGCAGAAAGAACAGTCAAAATGCAGACAGGGGACAGGACAAAGCACTAGGGACAATATGTATGCGAAATGGGTTGAAACAGTAATGTTTTACTATGTAAAATCGTTTTTAAAAAAATGACATTTTTTTGAAATTTTCAAATTTCCCGCCGCCGCTGCCGCCCGTATGTCCCGACGTCACAGGGACCGGAACACAGGAGGCGGATGCTGGCATCGGCCGGAGGAGATGGCCGGGGACGCTGCAGGGGACACATCGTGGGAGCCAAGGACAAGGTAAGGGCTGCATGCAACGCCGCATGGTTAGCCCGAGTGTAGCTCGGGGTTACCGCTTTTGGTACAGACATTTTACCCCGAGCTACACTCGGGAATACCGCTAGGGAGGTTAATCTTAAACCAATATAAACTTCATTTTGGTTTATACTACTCTGAGTCCATTTTACAGGTGTGATTTATCTGGGTCACCAGAACACGGTGGTGTCAGCAGAGGTTGGGCTTTCAATGAGAGGTCCAGATTGACAGGGAACCCAAAAATTACTAAGCAACCCCTAAGGGGGTAGTGCTACATTAGTATACTTAGAGCCTGTGGCCAAAACAGTTACCAAAGGGGCCCCAGTAAAGTACAAGTTTTGGGCATGCCATTCAACTACTGGCCAAACTCCAGCATGTATTTATTATGTATAAATAGATAGTACAAATGGGCCTCAGAGGGCACTTGTGCAGATGTAGAATCAAATGGTAGGTCCTCCCCTGGCATGGACAGTTGACTAAAAAGTAGGACAAACTAAAAAGGACATCACTCTTTGCTAACAGTTTAGTTCTAGGTATATGGAGGAGGTAAAATGTAACTACACAGAACCCTATTCAGCCAATAAAAATATAAAAGCTGTGCATGGTCAGTAACAGTGAAGGCCCAGCTGTATTGCCCTAGCAGTTATTGCAAGAATGTTTCTGGCAGCCAGCAACAGAATATGTGTTTTACTGTGTGCTGCCCAAGACATACATAGCCCATGCCCAATGTTGGCTATACAGAAAACCATCCGTAAAAATGGGAAAACCAACCGCTGTTTCTCTACTGGTAATAGTATACTAGCATCACAGGATCAATATATAAAGTTTGCTACAAATGGACAAGCAACCTCAGAAGTGAATCAAGTTATAGCTGTCCATTACGAAACTCTGATATTTGTTCAAATTACATGTAGCACCCCCCAGTGTGCAGTTAGAGTTATGAACATTTAATAGCTCACAGTAGTGTGATGAGTATTGGGAACTGTTTTGGGTTTACTTCAGGTCAGGTTGGAGGGCTCTACAGGTTAGATGTATGGTGCCTCCCCCTGGTTCCTAGAAGCTTTCAGAAGATTCTAGAAGCTAGTGTGTGGAGACAAAGAGGAGGTGATCTGCATGTTTATGGGAGTTTGACCAACTCCCTGGTAGTGCGGTGAGATGGGCCTATAAATATGAAAGAGCCTAGCCAGCAGGGGAGTCTGGTAATCAGGTGGAAGATGGAGTGTTGAGGATCATGAGGTCTTGGAGGAGACCCCAGGGAAGGAAGGCTCTGACTCCAGGCTGAGCTGAGGGAGGAAGGAAAAGACTCTGTAAAGAAGGTTCTCCACTACCCTGCAGTCAACAGAAGGGGACAGCCTGCCTAGCCAGGGAAGACTAGCATAGCAAAAGGTCTGCAAGCAGTCTCATTTATAGCAGCAGGATACAAGGTACAGTATGAGCACTTCTACACCCCCTTGAGACACTCTTAAAGGCAAGCAGGTGGGTGGTGGTATTGCTTAAGAGTACAATAAGGAAGATGTACTTTAATTCTATGCTAATTGTTTTATCACTCACAGATCACCAGATGGCTAGAATAACAGTGATATGCCGTTTGTCATCTTCAGGGTACTTTACTTATATTGTGGTATCCCCTTTCTGATAATAAGGAAGACCTTGGGGAATTGAAGTGATAATGAAAATACTCTCGGTGACCTAACTCAGCTCATAACAGTGACCCTTGACCCAATTGAACATACATTGCTGTAACTAGGATTTTATCTCAGGTATTTAGCTGCTGAACTCATTGACTTCTATAACATTAGTGATGTAACTGCCAGAATCTGATATTCTATGATTAATGGTTCAATGAACTATAGTCTGTTTAACACCCATGAGTTTTCTCATTTGTTTATCTGGTTACAAGGGTCTTTAGAATGTTCTTAAAGAAAATGAATTGTTTGTACTTTATTCAAAGTCTATGACAGATCACTGCATGTTAATTAAAATGTAAATAAGGTATGTAAACTGAATTGCAGTTTGACTAGAACTTGTGTTTTACTAAAGGCTCACCTTTATTTATATATATGATTGTACCTTCCTGGTTCATCTGCTTATTTACAAAGATCTGAAAACAATAATTAACAATTATTTGCAGATCTTTTAATTGTTTGCAGACCATTCAACTTTGATAAAGTTGACTCATTCCATGACTATAATATCATATCCAAAATTTCCCAACACTTAAACAGAACCAGAATTCAGACATGTGGACAGATAATGCTACTTTATGCAAGAAACATACCTCCACCCATTTTATAAGAAAATATGTGGGCTGTGGACCTGACAAAATCACAGGAGGTTTAAAGAAGGTGTATTTTCATATAAACTACTCTTTCAGACAGTGGTTTCCAATCTGTAGCCTCTGAGCAAACTGAGCCATGTTAGGTCTGTGGGCAGGCAGATGGCCATTCATATCCTATCACCTTTGATCTTTAATGTTTATGTCATGTCCTTGTCCTTTTTGCTTTTATTTTTTTTTATTGAAGATTTGAAGGTGAGGGAATGAAAATGGATGCCAGTCTATTTCCATCTGTCTGCCTATAGACCGACATTGAGCTTCCAATTAGATCCTCCTTAAGAACTGAAAGGCAGATCTGATCAGACCACTCTTGTGAAAGGACCTTTAAGGACTGTGTCAAAGAGCAAATGTAGCTTGCACTTTGTTTGAGATCTTTCAAAATTCATTAACAGGAGTGTTTGACCTGCACTTGAAGATTTTCTGACTCAATCGCCTTCTAGTAGGCTACCTCTACAAAAAATGTAATTGTATAAAAACAATAGGAATGTAACACGCATCGCAGGTGCATGGACCCATCTCACAGGAATCAGGATAACCCCCCCATCCCCGCATGGCCACCCTGGCAAGCCGACCATACAGAGCAGCATAACGGCATCTCCACTGTGCCCTGGTTCCCGGCTCATGCAGCATCTAGCTCATTGAACAGCAGAGTTTCAACCAAGCTGAACCTTTCACACATGAGTAATCCAGTGGTGGACAATCTGGATGCTGGATCATGAATTGTATACAGTGAGCAACCCCAAAGTGTGCCCCAGGCCATATCAGCTGCGTAGTGACAGCACAGGCTGGGTCGGGGACACTGTTGAGTGGTTGCTGCATCACCTGCATACATACCTTCGGCATACCATGAGATATCAGTCCCTCAGGTCCCATGTTGGTCTTTGCATAGGAACAGCTTTCATTGTCACTGTGTTTCACTGTGTGTATACACATTATGGACTGGTTTAATTTGTTCCATTTTGCATCTATTCTATAGACTGCCACTGAGCATGTATTCCACAGTTTTGTTTCCTATGACGCATGCTGCACGCATATCCAGCTCAGAGCCTCAAGCCACTGCAGCCTACCCATCCATCCATGATCTCATGATGATCCATTCCATCATTTACATGATTTAGAGTGTTTCCACACTGGACTATGCTTGGCCACAGTCTATCTGCTCTTATATTTGGATCACATATAATTTTTTATAGCAGTTCACAGTGGACTTGTGTCCAGGGGCGGACTGACCATTTGGAAACTCAGGCACTGCCCGAGGGCCCGAGGTCAGTAGGGGCCCCATGAGATGCCCCTGGTACCTTTTTCATAGGCTTTTTTGAGTTTGGGCAAGAACACAGGGGCCCCATGATCCCCTATTGCCCGGGGGTCCCATGAGTTGTCAGTCCGCCCCTGCTTGTGTCTAATTATTACTGGCTCACATTGAATCATGGCATATTCCAAGGACTGAGTGTTGCACAGGGACTAGGGAGACATTCAGGATCCCTACCTAGTAGTTAGCCCGTGGTGTTCCATGCACAGTGGGTACTAGGATGGGCCATGGTTGGCTCTTCATAGCCTTGGTTGGAACTTTGCAGTGTTTTTAGAGGTATATTCCATCTTTCTCTCTTGGGGGGGGGGATTCTTGGGGGTGGGAGGGTTCCCTAGCTCCTGGGAGGGGGTTGCCTTGGACGGGGATGGACAGGGGGGTTTGGAGGGGTTGCTGCACATTTTTTGGGGGTAGGTGGGTTCTGTTGGGGTGGTTTGGGGTGGAGGGAATAGAGGGGACATCCTGAATGAGCTGTGAGGTGGGGGTCCATGCACCTGCGATGCATGTTACAATGTTATTGTTTTAACTCAAAACTTTTTTGTAGATATAGCCTACTGGGTGGCTATGCCTTTTTATTTCTTGGTTGTGCAATATTGTTTTTTAGTTACACCCTACCTAATTGTTACCGGTGGTACCTCTTCATATTCGCATTGGATAGTGGGGCTTCATGGACCATGTTTCTTTCTATTGATCGCCTTCTATACAGCTACAACCAGATTTAAGTTGCTTTTGCATTGCTATTAACTTGTATGTGGAGAGAAGCAAGTTCTTCTGATCCTTGACTGACAGCTTCCTACTACTTGCAAGTTGCCAGTCCTGTACAGTAGACCCTCGCAAACTTCAATGTCTTCATCATCTCTGATGCAGCTCCAACTTCAACTTTGTTCAGCAGAGAAGCAGATGAGAGTGCTACCTGTTGGTTGCATATGAAAATACAAAATATTTATTCAAATATTTTTATTGAAATTTCAACATACAAAGAAGAAAAAAGAAAAAATAATATGTGATGATCAACCTTGTTCGATTCACATTTGGGAAAAACAATATGTGGAAATAAGAGTTAAGAGAGAAGAGAAGGTTCCCCACCTAGTGGCCGGGGAACCTATATTTCCTTAATTTATTTACATGAGAGGTATGCTCAATATGTTGTGAACCATTCTAGAAAACTAGTGAGGTGTAAAGATGGGGAGAACATGAGGTTGAGGGGGGGAAAGGAACGTAAGAAAAAACATGAAGAGGGGGGAGGGGAGGAAAAGCGCCAATGAAGTACGGGTAGGAAGTATTGTACTCATATCAGATAGTAATCATGTTATTACGCATCTGGGGTTGTTTAACCATCGCGACCAATGGATTGTAAATTTGTGGAAGGAGGAATTATAAATTGCTATTCTTCTCTCCATTGCACATTGGAGGTTAAGGTCGGATATGAGGCGGGACACTGATGGGATGGTGATGGATCTCCATAGTCTGGTGATGTTAGTTTTGCGGCTGCTAAAATGTGGATGATAATGGTGCGTACATTTATAGGGAATGTGTCTATTCCAATGTGGAGAAGCACCAAGGCGGGATTTGGAGTTACTAAAGTTCCTGTGAGTAAGGAGATTATCTGGAAGACCTTGTTCCAGTACGATTTGAGCGATTTACATGCCCAAAGAATGTGGAGAAGTGTTCCTTTTTCTCCGCAATGTCTCCAGCAGGTATGCGAGTGTTGAGGGTAAAATAAGGATAGTTTGGTTGGGGTTAAGTACCAATGATGTAGTATTTTTAAATATGTTTCCCAATGGGAACTACATTTGGAAGCTTTAAAGGTGATGGCGAATGTTTTTTCCCAAATGTTTGGGGTTATTGTTTGGCAAAGATTCTGTTCCCAATTGATTAAGGAAGAGGTATATGTAGTAAATTGTGTCTCGGTAATGAGTGAATAGAAAGTCGAAATTCCTTTCTTACGATACTGTTTCCTTTGAAAGAAGTGCTGTGTGGTTGCAGGAATTTCTATTTCAAATGGTATTTTTGTTTTGTAAATGGAGTGGGCTATTCGCATATAAGTAAATTGTTCCCTATCAGGAAGACGAAATTTCCGCTGGATAACAGAGAAGGAGTCTAATTTGTGGTTTGTGTAAATATCCTTTATGTGAAGTATACCGAGGCTTCTCCATGCTGATATGTTTAAGTGAGGGGTGAGGAAGTGTAGGGATGATAAGGGGGTGGGGATTCTCACATTGCTTGTGTTTCCTTGAGCGCGGGTTGAGAAATCAAACCAAGCATTTAGAGAAGCCTGTATGCAGGGGTGTGTTTGTAGGGTTTTAGGTTGAGCTGCTCTGGGTATGAATAGTATGTCTGTTATTGTGTGTGGTAGGCCCAAGGAGGTTTCCATTTTGGTCCAAATCTTCTCATCGGTAGGGTGCCACCAGAAGAAGAGCTGGTCCAGTAAAGCGGCTTGGTAATATGATTTTAAGTGAGGAAGACCCGCTCCACCTCTGGAGGGAGGGCGTAGTAATAGGTTCGTAGAGCATCTGGGTCTTTTAGAGTTCCATAGGAATTTGTTTAGTATAGCTTGAAGTTTAACGAAAAAGGTGTGGGTGATTGGTATAGGAAGCGTCCGAAATATATATAGTATTTTAGGTAATATGCACATTTTCATGGTTGCTACTCTACCTAGAGTCGATAGTGTGGATGTGCGTAAGCACTTTAGTTCTTGAGGAATGGTTTCCAATAAAGGCTTGAAATTAGTTGCGTAGAGTTGGTTAGTAGTTGCAGTGAGTTTGATCCCTAGATAGGGTATGCTGTGTTTCCCAGGTAAAGGGAAAATGTTTGGATATTAAGGCTTGGGTTTCAATAGGTGTGTGCAGGTTTAGTATAGATGATTTCAGTTCATTAAGTTTGTAGTATGAGACATCCGCGTATCTGCGTATATGTGTACGTATTGAGTGAAGTGAATTATAGGGGTTCATAACCATAAGGATAATATCGTCTGCAAAAAGACTAAGTTTGTGTTCATGTTGGTGAAGTTTAATTCCCGTGAAGGTTGGGTCGTTTCTAAGATTGGTTGCTAATGGTTCAATAAGTAAGGCAAAAATTATGGGGGATAGAGGGCATCCTTGTCTGGTGCCGTTTGATATGCAGAAAGGCTGTGAGAGTGTGCCATTGGTCAGTACTCTGGCAGTGGGTTTGGAGTAGAGAGATAGGATCGCTGAGAGCATCCAGTCTGTTATTCCAAATTTTTGTAAAGTGAGGTTCATAAATTGCCAGTGGATTCGATCAAATGCTTTTTCCGCATCTAATGATAGGAGGACGGAGGGTTGATTTTTGGTCTCAAGATGATGTAGTAGGGAGATAATTCGTCTTGTAGCGTCAGGAGCTTGTCTACCAGGTATAAATCCCACTTGGTCTGGGTGGATTAGCGTAGGTAAATATGGAAGCAATCGTAGGGCAATTATTTTGGCGTATATTTTTATGTCCGTATTGAGTAATGAAATCGGTCTGTAGTTTTGTATTAATTGGGGGTCTTTGCCCGGTTTTGGGATAGTAGTGATTATGGACTGTAGCATGTCAGAGGGGAATTCCCCATTGGTTGCTGCATGGTTATAAAGTGCAGATAGGTGAGAAGATTGGGTTCTAGTGACTTGAAAATTCATTAGTATAGCCATCGTTCCCTGGTGATTTGTTTAGGGGGAGAGTGTTTATGGCTTTTTTAATCTCTGATGGTGATATCGGTACAGAAAGCGATTCAAGTTGGGGAGGGGTAATGCGGGGGAGATTTATGTTCTGTAGGAAGTTGCCAATGGAGAGAGTCGTTGGCTGGGTTGTATTTGAGTCATCTTTTATATTGTATAGATTCTGGTAATATATTGCAAAAGCATTAGCTATATCCTGCGGATTAGTTAATGTGGTGTGAGTGTTAGGATGTTGGATTGTGGAGCTTTTAGCTTTGATTCGCTTTTGTTTGACAACTTTAGCGAGGAGTGAGTTTGCCTTGTTTCCTAGAGCATAGAATTTGGTTTTAGTTTTTTGAAGATTAGTATCATAATTGTGGAGTAAAATAGTACGTAGTTTGTTTCTTTCTAAATTTAGGGTCGCGGATGTGGAAGGGTTTGGGGTCTGTTTGTTTATTGCTTCATGTAAGCGGATGGAGGTCAGTAGTTGGTCAATTTGTTGGGATCTCTGTCTATTTGTGCGGGATTTCAATTGTATGAGGATACCTCTCATGTAGGCTTTGTATGTTAGCCGAAGTGTAGTAATTGAGATATCCGGAGTAGAGTTCGTGTCGAAAAAGATTTTGTGGGCGTCTAGGATATGCTTCTGGTTTTCTGGGTTTTTCAGAAGTGAAGAATCCAATCTCCAAATAGGTGGGATTGCGGAGCGTAGATCGTCGTCTAAGGATATACTGATCGGAGCGTGGTCTGACCAAGTTATGGTTCCGATTTTGGATGATCTCACGTGCTATAATGTCCACTTGTCGGTGATGAAATTGTCGATTCTCGAGTACGAGAGGTGAGGAGGGGATTAGTAGGTGTAATCTCTCTCGGTGCCGTGTTGACATCTCCAGATGTCGTATAAATCGTGATCATGTAGGAAGTGATTAAAGTCAAGTTTGGTGGGTTTTTTATTGGAAGATGAATCTAAGAGCGGATTACCCATTACATTGAGATCACCTCCAATGATAAGTCTGCCTTGTTTATGGCGTAATATGGCTTTGTAGAGCTTGCGGAAAAAAGACAGTTGTTTACTGTTTGGGCCGTAAACATTCACTAGGGTGTAGATCATATCGTTTATTTGACACACTAAGATATGATATCGGCCATGTGGGTTGGCTATGCTTGAAATAGTTCGGAGTGAAATAGAGTCTTTAATGGTGGTGAGAACTCCATTCTTCTTTTTGGTTTCAGTTGCCATAAATATTTGGGAGAAGTGGTGAAGCTGTAATCTTGGAATTTTCCCTGTAGCTAAGTGGGTCTCTTGTATGAAGATAATGTCGGCTTGGGATTTCCTTATTTCTTTGGAGAGCATCGATCTCTTGAAGGGAGAATTAAGGCCTCGTACATTGAGGGATGTGATGTTAATCATTTAATAGCCCATTCCTGAGGTGTGTAATTAAATGGTTTGTTATTTGATAGAGGTGTAGTTCAATGAGTGTCCGTTTGCGAGAGATGAAATTTATATCACTGCAGTGTAGATTGGGTGCGAATGGTAAACTGTATTTAGTTTTCCATGCAAAGTCAAAGTGATTAGCTCTTAGATTGAGGGTAGATAAGTGATGGTGCCACGTTTGAGGAGGGGAAGGGGAACATAAAACAATAAAAAAGAACTTGCGGAAAATGCAAGGAAATCGAGTAGCTTCCATAGCTACTTCAAAACTGGGGGGTTTGAACAAATCTTGACCGCCTAAGGGGTCAGGCCAAGTGTAAACTTGTAAAGCGAGTTTCAGCAATTCTAGGCCGATCGCCAGTAGATCGATATTTAAAAAGAGTCTCTGGGGACAAGTTCCCATATAGCTTTGCCTCGTGTATCTTGTTTTTCGTTGTTAGTTATGACGCCTCCATATGTTGAACAGGAGGGAGAGCAGTTCCCTGTGTGTCTACGGGTATGATATTCCAGGCTTTGAGTAGATCTAGGCCTGCTTCAAGGGATCTGATTGTGAAAAGCCTGCCTTTGTGCCGCACTGTTAGCTTTGTAGGGAAACCCCATTGGTAGGCTATGTTATGGTTTCTTAGGGCCTTGGTAATGGAAATCATTTTTTTCCTGTTGAGAAGTGTGGCTTTTGATAGATCCGCATATAATCTAAGATTAGCATGCGTTGGCAGGAGTGGTGGTGGGTTTCTGGCCGCTGTCATGATTCTCTCTTTGATATGGTAAAAATGTATACGGGCCAATACGTCTCTTGGAATAGCCGCTGGTAGGAATGAAGGTTTGGGTAGTCTGTGGGCCCGATCAATCGCAAGCTCCAAGTCAGGGATCGATGGGATGAGGGTTTTGATGTATTGTTGTAGATAAGGGAGCAGTGTCTCGTTGGTAACTGATTCAGGTATCCCTCTAAATTTAATGTTGTTACGGCGTGATCTGTCCTCTAGGTCGGCTAATTTTAGGTTGATTTGTTCGATGTCAGAAGTGTGATCCGTATGAGCGTCAATCAGATTATTATGTGCCGTTATTATATCTCCCATACTTGTTTCAATGTGTTGTATTCTGCGTTCTTGCTGATTTATAACGCAAGAAATTTGGTTGAGCGACGTGGAAATATCTGTATGTAGGGTCTGCCGTAGCGATGAGAGCATGTTTTTCATGCAGATTTCTGTCAGCGGTTGATCTGATGCAGGGAACGCATCTATGTCAGGAAAGGATGCATGAGGTGGCTGAGGTGGAAGATTTAAGGCCTGATATGAGGGGTCAGGGTCATGATCTAGTCGTGGCCGAGATTTGGCTGGGCTGCTGGATGTGGGGGACAATGGAGGTGACAACTCACCAGGGTCCCCTGGGTACAGTGACTGTCTCAGCCTGGGATCCGTCTGCTGGTCCCTGTAGTCCTCCTCATGGCTGCCTCTGTCTCCCTGCATGCTGCTGCTGCTGCGGGCGCCATCTTGGATTCCCGACCGGACGGCCGGGAAGAATTAGTTAGTTTCCCTGGCTGCCCCGGGGTTTTCCTCCTGCGGGGCATGTTCACCGAGGTGCGGGTACCTGTCAATCAGGGCTGAGAGCCGCTTATTGTCCCCAGAGCCGGTGTGTGCTGGCGGGTGGACGGAGCTGCTAACAAAGCACGTCCATCCGGGTGCCGACCGCGCATGCGCCCCCCGAAAATACAAAATATTTATATGCAATAGTTTATATATACATGAATAAACAAAAGTTTCCTTAATTGTATTTTTTTTTATTCTTAGCATAATATAATCAATATTTTTAAAACACAAACATTTCCTTTGAAAGTACACCCCAGTTAAAGTTTGAAATATTTCAATGCTTTTTGAGCTATCTATGCAGATCTGAGTAAATAAACACAGTTTAATCGATTTGCCCACTATTATCTATGCTTTGTGCATTCCACTAATTGTTTCAGAGTAAATGGAAAGGTACGTTTTCACTTGGATACATGCATATAAGCTATAAACAAGCTGGGTATATTACAATATGTGGCATAAGGACAAAATTATTAATGTTTTTGATAATGTACAGATCTCTCTGCTTTTAAGATTCTCTGAAGAATCAATCTTTGTTTCACAAAACACATGGGAATGCGGGCTGCACTTTATCCCTCTTCCCTGAATAACTATACTTAAATAATTTAATTTCAAATAATGACACACACACAACATTTCTTTTTTGGCATAAAAAGTTTGGCCGCCTCACTTTTATTGGTAATTACACATAACATAAATTACATTTGCAATATAGTTTATTCAAAAATCTTACACTTTAATTATCAACCATGACTATACTTGCTCAGTCTCTAAGGACTCGAGCTATCTGAAATAATTCTATCAATAAGTCCCCCTTTTCTATAGAAAAGGTGACACAAACCACATAAATTGTGCCTTGCGACAAGGGAGGGAGGGTGGGGAGCCCGTTGGCCAACTCTGACCAACTGTGGAGAATTCAGTCATGGAGTGCCTTTATATAATGAGCCCCCAATATTCCAGAATGTTCCAGGGTCACATGGTTTAACCGCTTTTTTCCATGATCAAGTGCTTAATCTCTTCCCGCTTTTTTCCTTATCTGATTTCTTAAAGGAGCCCTAACCTAATTCCTAACTATTTCTGAGGAGAAATTTTTTTATTTTTAATTTTAAATATATAGGGATGGGGTCCGCATGCCCATGCTTTCAGGCTCTTATGATTCATTACAATAAGAAAAGGGGTTATCATAATTATTATTATTATACAGTATTTCTATAGCGCCAAAGGGTATGCTCAGCGCTGTACAGTAGCAGGGGGGACAGAACATGAGACAAGACAGTAACAATACAATACACGAGGGGTTTGAGGGCCCTGCTCTTTCGAGCTTACAATCTAGGAGGGAGGGGAAGGTGATACAGGAGGAGATGGCTGTGGGGGATGGAGTGGTGGGAGGAGTGGAGGAGGTTGTTAGGTGAGGTCAGGTATTAGGTGAGGTTGGGGTAGGCTTCCCTGAAGAGGAGGGTTTTCAGGGTGCGCCTGAAGGTGAGGAGGGTAGGTGACAGTCTGATGGATGGGGTAGGGAGTTCCAGAGGATGGGGAAAGTCCTAGAGAAGTCCTGCAATTGGGCGTGGGAGGAGGAGACCAGGGAGCTAGAGAGTAGGAGGTCCTGTGAGGAGCGGAGGGCACGGGTAGGGTAGTATTTGGGTATCAGGTCAGTTATGTAGTTTGGGGCAGCGTTGTGAATGGCTTTGTAGGTCAGAGTTAGCAGTTTGAATTTGATGCGCTGGGCAATCGGGAGCCAATGAAGGGATTGGCAGAGGGGGGAGGCAGATGTGGAGCAGTTGGTGAGGTGGATGAGTCTAGCCGCTGAGTTTAGGATCGACTGGAGTGGGGATAACGTTCGTTTGGGTAGGCCAGTGAGAAGAGAATTGCAATAGTCCAGGCGTGAGATGATGAGGGAGTGTTCGAGTTGTTTGGTGGTGTCTGGGGTGAGGAATGTGCGTATCTTGGAGATGTTGCGGAGGTGGAGCCTGCAAGATCTAGATAGCAGTTGGATGTGGGGTAGGAAGGAGAGGTGGGAGTCCAGGGTGACACCCAGGACTTTGGCGTGTGGGGTGGGAGAGATGGTGGCGTTGTTAGTAGTGATGGAGAGGATGGGGGGGGAAGACCAGGAGCTCGGTTTTGGATAGGTTAAGTTTGAGGAAATGGCGCGACATCCAGTCTGATATGTCATTTAGGAGGTGGGCGATGCGGGCAGAGAGTGAGGGGGTGAGGTGGGGGGTGGAGAGGTAAATTTGGGTGTCGTCGGCATAGAGGTGGTAATTGAAGCCGTGGGAGTGAATACGTTTGCCAAGGGAGGAGGTATAGATGGAGAAGAGAAGGGGCCCGAGGACAGAGCCTTGGGGGACCCCAACAGAGTGGGGGAGGGAGGGGGAGGTGACAGTGTTGTAGGTGACGCTGAAGGAGCGTTGGGAGAGGTAGGAGGAGAACCAGGAGAAAGCAGCGTACCTGATGCCAAGGGAGTGCAGTTTGGCAAGGAGCAGAGGGTGGTCAACAGTGTACTGCTATCTGAAGGATACATGCTATGATCTAGAACTTAGTTTTATAAATATATATATATATATATATATATATATACACAGTATATATATATATATATATATATATATATATATATATATATATGAATTTGTGCTAACCACATGATTAATTTAAATAATGCAACTGGTGTAATATAAACACCTATTTTATAACATAAAAAATATAAAATATACCATATACAAAAATCCCTTGAAAAAGTCCATAAGTGATGAAATGCGTTGAAAGACAGGACCATTTAATGCATGTACACTAATCATTAAGTGACAACAGAGGGAGGAGAAAAATACATAGTTTTTAACAAGTGGGGATCATGCACATAAACTGCTTCATACTAATGCAGCATATAGTACTTCTTGATGTGGATTAATTTGAATTTAGATTATTAACTGCATTTATGATGCTTTTACACTATCTGAGTTTTTTTTTTTAATTGGGCATGGCTGTGTGAAGAGAAAACCTAACACATGAGAATGGAGCTAGAGCAGATTGCTAAAAAGTGCTGTCAGATTCTTGTTTGAACAGAAGGTCATTGCATTCCTCCCTTGTTTGCACAGGGTGTGGGATTCACAGAGTTTATGTCCTGTGGCCTACACAGTGGCGAAGAATATCTTTTTAAAGAATAGACTCTTAGGTGGTTTTCTACATTGCACAATGGTTGATGACCACCAAAAGTACACAGAATTGATGTTTGATTGTTTTTGTATATATGCCTCTGTTCTTATTGTTTCAATGAATTTTTATTAGTTTTTTTCTATATTTAGTTTTAGAGATTAAACTTTTTTATCTTCTGGTATCTTAATATTCTGGTATTTTATTAGTATATTGCTAAACTATATACAGTATATAGTATAACAACACACTAATAAAATACCATAAGATAAAAAGTTACATACTGTATATGCAGTATACAATATATACACACGTTGTAGATTACAAAAGCTAAAATACACTTGAACCTGTTTCCAACCACTTAACACATATGTGTAGCAGTAGGGCACATGGGCCTTAATGCCAACACACCGTGCGGCCATGGGTACTGAGGTTACAGTGCCATGGAAAAACAGAATGGTTGGCCGAACAAACAGCAATGTGGTGGATGAAATCCTTTGGAATCCTTTACACGCAATATGATAACATGAACATGGCAGCTCCAAGACAGGACAGAGGAACAGTAGACGCGTTTCACACGAACATGTCCTTAGTCATTACTGAGGTTACAGTGATCATGTGATTAGGAAGTCTATTCCACCTCCCAGTGTTTAGCTTCATCTAAGGGGCCAGGAGTTCGGAAGGGGTTAAAGAAAAAAAAACTCAAAATCCTTGTTATTTAATATAGAAAAATTGGGTTCGTGTAGCAGGTCCTGTAGCTCTGTGTAGAAACACATATCATCCTCATACACAATCCCATGGAACACTGCTCACTAAGCAGGGAAATCATTTATGATGTAGGAGAAAAATTTCCATGCTAACTGTCTCTAACTTATACATTTTACATGAAGTAACAAGTGTGATTGAGCATAATTTTATGCCGTTGTTTCTCCGTGACCTGCCTTCAAATACCTTTAAGGGCATAAAAAGAAAAGCTGCTTGTGGCTGTGGTTGAAATCTAACCATCTTAAGAAATGTGTGACTTAAAAGTTACAAGGACAATTGGGGACATATTCATCCTGCGTGCAGAAGCAGGTGCTCAGGAAAATAAAACTACTGGACACCAATGCTGGGGATCATTATTATCTGGTGTTAGGGGGCATTATAGTCTGGTGCTGGGGAATTGTATTGTCTTGTGCTTAGTGTCATTATTATCTGTTGCTGGGGGTTATTATATTTGCATTGTTGGAAGTTATTGCTTGCCCTGACACTTGCTGGAGGTTATTGCTTGCCCTGACACTTACTGGAGATTATTGCTTGCCCTGACACTTGGGAATATCATTACTGGTCCTGACATATGCTCAGTGTTAGGGATGCGGGTATGACCAGAAATGTGTGGACTGACACAGGGAAATGCAGATTTCAGGCATAGTGTGAATAAGACAATTTATTAAGACTAAACAAAACATAGACGCAGTGCAAGACTAAACAACAACACAGTGCAAATAAACCAACCCAAACCTCCAACAGATAACAATAGAAACAGTACTAAGTGTAGTCGGGCAGGCCGGGTCGGTAGCAAACGGGCAGGCAGGGCACAAGGAGCAGGCGGAAGAGTAGTCAGGAATAGCCAAGGTCAGGACAGGCAGAGTTCATGCAGAGTCAGGGATCGAAGCAGAATCTGGATCAGGCAGAAAGCAGACAGGATGCAGGTACAGGGGCCCATGGGAAACATACACCAAGGCCCTGATCACAGGCATGGCCATTCCTTAAATACACCTGTTGTAATCAGCTTCAGGTGATGGCTCATTGCAGGAGTGAGCCTCTGGTTGCTGAGAGCTCCCGCTGGCCAGCCCTGGTACTGCAGCCCACAAGCCAGGTGAGTCCCACCACCACTGGTAAGTCCATTCCTGACACTCAGGGTCATCATTGCTTGCCTTGACATATGCTGGAGATTTTTGCTTGTGTTTGTCATTATTGTGACGGGCGCGGCGTCAGACCCCAACCCTTCTCACCAAACTCGTGACCGAAGGACTAGCCAATCTAAAATCGCGATGTCACGTGCATGACAATGCCACACCCAGCTGCACCCTGCACACCGATTTTCCAGCTAATTGGACCACAATCAACGTACCATCAGCCTGAATGCGATTGTTACTGGGTCAGGTTAATTACGCAATTAACCCTTCACACTGCCACCACCTCCTTTTTATACAGAGAAAGAGGAAACTCAGCAATACACTAGGATGATTGGTTAATCGACAGTATACTGCTATCTCTACAGACCGGTTATACAGAGGGTTAAAACACTCATAGTAGCGCTCTTCAGCGGCAGGGATTCGTAAGTTACATTCAAGAGCTATAGAAACAGTTCAACACTTTCAGAAAGTAAGATTTATTACCAAAAGGTTAAAAGGGTGCAGTAAAAATATTTACAGAAAGAAGATGTAACCAATATATATATATATATATATATATATATATATATATATATATATATATATAAATATACAGAGCATAACAGCACAGCAAACAGATAACAGAAAAGAGTTTAAAGGGTTAAAGTACTTGCCAGTCAGCCTTGGTTTTAAGCAGCTTCAAGTTTCATGAGCTTAAAAGGGATTTCTGGTCTCGACTGCTAGTTCCGTTGGTTCATCGCAGGAGACTTAGCTTTCTCTCGGTCTGCTAGATGTTAAAACGCAGACGGTCCTCACTTTTCTGACTACACACAAAGCATAACAGCTTCTTTTCTACAAAAATCAATTGGTATCTTCTTACAACAGACAAGCCTATTGCCTTATTTGGGAAAAGGATGGCATAGGCAGCTACACTGAATGCATTCCTGAGGGAGGGGGAATGAGGGGATACTTAAAGACTTCTTAACACAGTGAGAGCCATGCCTGGCTCTGGTGTCCACGGCTGCTACACCCCCCCCCCCTCCGGTGACTGCATATTAGTTTAAGAGAAATACCAAAATGCAGAAGTTTGGAGCAAAATGGAGAACTGCACCTCTCCCTGTGTGCATGATTGTGACAATTATACCTATGAACTTTCCCCCAACCTCCACCCACCTTGCTAATCTTGGCCTCAGCCACTTTCAAAGCTTCACAGGCATGCCAATCAGTTCAGCTGTAGCACTCAGAGCAGAGTGACAGAGATTGTGCTACTCTATGGTGCTGCTACTCCTTTCACTCTCTAATCAAATTCTTGGAATAAAGTAGAAGAAAATCAGGTCTCCTGACCTGCATATGTGTATTTCACCTGTATATCTAGCTGTTTGCTGCAGTTCAGCTTTAATTCAAACCTGTCACAATGCTTAGCATTTTAAACTGGGTTTATGGTGAAAACAAAACATAGGCAAGTTGGCCCCTTCAAGGAATGTTGCATAAAAAAATGATCAATAGATCATAGTAATATGTGTAGGTTTACTTTTCATGTTACAATAAACTGGATGACATTTAGGGTTAATTCACAGGGACACAGAAAACGTTGTGTTCAGATATAGAAAATGTGTATTTTTGTACACATCTGAATGCACCACTAAGGATGTGAGGGTAAGGAGGTGGTAAGGAGGTGGTATGGATACCATCCTCCATGTGCAAAAGTAAAGAGGTACATATTATCCCTATACAATCACAAAAAAATAAAATTATAACAAGGCCATTATTAAAAATGTTGTCCCTGAACCTCCAAAAAAGCAAAATTCGGTCCAAAGATAGGATCAAACCAAACCTGCAGTTCATCCCTAGACAGTGGCTACTATAAAAATGCTGCTATAAAATGTAATTAAGACTCATTGCTTCTGTCTAGTCCTGGCTGCAATGTAGCCTGGAATTGCAAACTGTCATTAAGAACTGGCATCTAGCTGAAACAAGCAGTTCCTGGGCTTCTAATCTCTCTACACAGTGCTCCAAAAGAGTGATGTAGTAGATCACTGAAAACAAATTGCTTCTGCAGTGTGTTTAGATTTACATGAATTTGAAATTGTGGCACTTCATCCTTCTGTAGAGGCTCAGCCAGAGCTGAAGCAGAACTTACCTGTCCCTTCCTGCAGCAGCAGATCATTCCCATAGTGATCTATTGCTGGGTAACCGAAGCCAGGAATAGATTACTATTAGAAGTGATCTGTTGTGACCAGCTGTATGGGAGGGGGTCTAGATCAAGTTTCTACTGACCAGATCCAGCCCCCCCATGAAGATACATTTATAGATATATACACACACACACTATATTGCTAAAAGTATTGGAACACCCCTCCAAATCATTGTATTCAGGTGTTCCAATCACCTCCATGGCAGGGGCAGACTGACCATTTGGAAACTCGGGCACTGCCCGAGGTCAGTAGGGGGCCCCATAGGATGCCCCTGGTACCTTTTTCATAGGTTTTTTTGAGTTTGGGCAAGGACACAGGGCCCCCATGATCCCCTATTGCCCAGGGGCCCCATGAGTTGTCAGTCTGCCCCTGCTCCATGGCCACAGGTGTGTAAAATCAAGCCCCTAGGCAAGCAGACTGCTTCTACAAACATTTGTGAAAGAATGGGTCGCTCTCAGGAGCTCAGTGAATTCAAGCGTGGTATCTGTGCAATAAGTCCATCTGTGAAATTTCCTTGCTACTAAATATTCTACGGTCAACTGTTAGTGGTATTATAACAAAGTGGAAGCAACTGGGAACAACAGCAACTCAGCCATGAAGTGGTAGGACAAGCAAAAAAACAGAGCGGGGTCAGCCCATGCTGAAGAGCACAGTGTGCAAAAGTTGCAAACTGTCTGCAGAGTCAATAGCTAAAGACCTCCAAACTTTGTGTGACTTTCAGATTAGCACAACAACAATGCATAGAGAGCTTCATGGAGTGGGTTTTACATGGGCGAGTAGCTGCATCCAAGCCTTACATCACCAAGTGCAATGCAAAGCGTCGGATGCAGTGGTGTAAAGCACACCGCCACTTGACTCTAGAGCGGTGGAGATGTGTTCTCTGGAGTGATGAATCAACTTTATCTGTCTGGCTATCTGATGGGTATGTCTGGGTTTGGCATTTGCCAGGAGAACGGTACTTGCCTGACTGCATTGTGCCAAGTGTAAAGTTTGGTGGAGGGGGATTATGGTTGGGGTTGTTTTCAGGGGTTGGGCTTGGCCCTTTAGTTGTAGTGAAGGGAACTCTTAAGGCGTCAGCATACCAAAACATTTTGAACAATTTCATGCTCCCAACTTTGTGGGAACAATTTGGCAATGGCCCCTTCCTGTTCCAAGGCAAGGTCCATAAAGACATGGATGAGCACGTTTGGGGTAGAGGAACGTGACTAGCCTGTACCTCAACCTGATAGAACACCTTTGGGATGAATTAGAGCCTAGACTGTGAGCCAGGCCTTTTCATCCAACATCAGTGCCTGACCTCACAAATGCGCTTCTGGATGGAAGAATGGTCAAACATTCCCATAGACACACTCCTAAACCTGTGGACAGCTTTCACAGGAGAGCTGAAGCTGTTATAGCTGCAAAGGGTGGGCCAACTCAATATAATGAACCCTACGGATGAATACTGGGATACCATTAAAGTTCATGTGTAAAGGCAATATAGTGTGTGCGTATATATATATATATATATATATATATATATCCGGGACGGACTGACAACGCATGGGGCCCCCGGGCATTAGGGGATCATGGGGCCCCTGTGTCCTTGCCCAAACTCAAAAAAGCCTATGAAAAAGGTACCAGGGGCATCTCATGGGGCTCCCTACTGACCCCAGGCCCTCGGGCAGTGCCCGAGTTTCCAAATAGTCAGTCCGTCCCTGATATATATATATATATATATATATATATCTATATGAAACATTTTTCAAAATAATCCCTCCACAGATTTATCCTGATTTGCTTACAATGAAGTCTCTTGATCTGAATTACATTTGCATTTACTGCATAAGTGTCAAATGCTCACATAAAGGTGCTATTGTGTTAATTTGTGTCCTTGCCAACACATCTTGATCTTATCTGAATGTTATGCCAACAATTTACACAAACTGACTATTTTTTATATATACATCACAGAACAGCATTGAACGGAAAATAAAACTGTCCTAAAGTAAAATGCAAATGTCCACGTTGAGCTTACCTATTTTGTTATGCTAACATAAAAGTCACACTTAACCTTTAATTAGCAGTCTTTGGAGGTTATTAGGTACAAATCAGCTTGAAGTACATAATTGATTTTGGGAAGAATTACAGGATTTTATTCTTTTTGTTCAAATTTTTTTACTTCCTAATAAAAACCTAGAAAATAACAAATTATATAATAGGATAGTCTACGAAATAAAGGCAAGGAATAGCCATTGAAGCAAAATGCCCGAAGAGTGGTTAAAGTGGTAGTCAACTGTCCTTTCTATTTTTGCCTACAATGAAGCTTACTGGTAGGTAAAATGAATGGCTCCTGTACGTTCACCATTTAGAAAATATTCTATAGAGCAGCAGTTGATGACCAGGGGCGGACTGACCATTTGGAAATTCGGGCACTGCCTGAGGGACCGGGGTCAGTAGGGGGCCCCATGAGATGCCCCTGGTACCTTTTTCATAGGCTTTTTGAGGACACAGGGGCCCTATGATCCCCTATTGCCCGGGCGCCCCATGTGTTGTCAGTCCGCCCCTGCTGGTGACATCGCCGGCGTATGCATTCTGAAGGAATGGAATACCCATGCCATTCCTTCAGAGGTGTGTGCCGTGGCTAAGACTCAAGGAAGTGATGTAAGCTCAGCCATTTAAGCACCAACAGCCCATGAACCTGGAAGCAAGACTGGGTGAAGATGGAAGCCCTGTCAGCGATGACAGTATGCCGCTGGAGGGAATTGTTCTAAGGTAAATCTTTCATTATGTGCTAGTATGCCATGCCTACTTGCACATTCTAATATTCCCTTGCAGTAGGAAACTTTTTTTTTTTTTTTAAACAACTTTGCTACCGCTTTAAAGTGGAACTTTACCCATAGCAATATGATAAACAAATTGTTTTTAACTAGGAACATACAGTACATTCCACATTAATAATTATGCTACCAAAATTAGTGTGTGCTGTAAATTGCCTCCAGCATTGTTCCTGATTCTTGTTGCTGAAGGCTGCCATTTTGCTGAAGCCCAGAGCAGCAGTAAATCTTTTGTCAGAGCCTGGGTCCAAACCTGGGCCTTCTGAGTGGCAATGTTTCTTTTGGCTGAGCCACCTGGAATGCTGCACAGTTACCTTGACAATTATTTGGATGATCCTACCTTGACCTTGTTTATCATGAACCTTGAACCCCTTGCTCCTCCCATGAACTTCCTGATATAAGCCATGTCTCTTCACTTCCTGTTTTCCAGCCAGTATCATGCTCCTTATCATCTCTGTTATTATCCATATTTTGCTATCACTCGTTATTGACCTTTGGCTTGTCTCGACTACGCTTCTGCCTGATCCCAACCTGCGACTGCTCCTTACCGACTTTGGCATGTTTACTGACCACGCTTCCATTTGATCCTTACCTACTTATACGCTACTGGACCTTCGCTTGCTCATCTCCTGGTGGGGTGATCCTGAGGACCGCGACCTGGTACTAACATGCCACAAAATCCATCTTCACCATCAGGAGCTCTGGTGAAAACCGGTTGGTACTTAGACTCCGCACCTCAGGTGATCCCACACCTCCGCCATGGTGGCCTGTGTACCTATCCTACTGGTTTCAGGTAAGCCTTTCCACTGCTATAGCAACTGGTTTTTGAGCCTGACCCCTGATCATGACATCTTTAGGCTGTCAGTCGATTGGCCTCTACATTTTCAACACAGTGCTGAAAAATATGGAGCAATGAGCATGTGAAGAGCAAGATGAAACAGTGTATTACTGAATTTGAAACAGTATAGGCAGTTATATTTAATGTTTTACATACAGTAGCTATACCTGCAAAAGGGGCCAGCCTGAAGTGATCTAGAAGAACTTAATTTTCTGACTAAAGTTCCCCTTTAAGTAACACAAAAGAATATCCTTATCCTCCAGAAATAATCCATATATATCTATTACCTAATGGTCCTGTAATCTATATTTCATGAAATTGTTCCTTATTGTGTTTTTCTGCCTCCTTGTAATGTCCTCTGTGGTCTCCTGAATCATTCCTTTTCCCCCTCACTTTTGTTATTTGGAACAAGCAGTGCACATTAATTGCAGACATGTGCACTGTTCTATGTACGCAACAAATGCCATAGTGAATCTCAGGAGTGAGAGGGTGACTATGTTCCTGCATACAGTGGGACCATGGAGAGTCACCCTCTAACAGAAAGTCTGATCACAGCAAAAGGCAGGGGGGTAATTTGTAGATTCGGAGGAGGCGGAGAGCAGTACAAGGTACTTTTTTGAGTTAAGAATACATAATTGAATAGATTTTTTGTTTTAAACCAGAGTTTAATGTCACTTTAGGTACAATTATTGTCCAATAAACAGGACTCTAGCAGAATGTGAAATTTGCTTTGGCCCATAATCTGGAGTGGGTTAACAATCTCCAACTATCTCCTGTTAAAATATCAGCTCCAACATGTCCCACTATAGATGCAACACCAGTTTATGGGTTCTGCTATGCTCTACACATGGACGTCTGTATTTCATCATTATTGTCTCAAGGTGGACTTTAGCATTTGACTTGCGTTTTTTTTCATCCAATTATATTTGTGAGGTTGATGTCATAGGGTGCACCTCTTGACAGCTTATTGTCATGCAACGTGTTTCATGTAACTCCTTGTCTTGATACTAACAAACAATAAGCAACTTATCTGAGCTAAGGATAAAAATGAAAAACAAGAGGTACCGAGGTTCAAAAAAATAGATAGTTATGTTAAATGTTTACTGATGGTTTGAAAACAATGTACATTACAATGGTACAGCAATAATAAACTCAAGAACCCAGGCAGTGAATCGTAAAAAATGAACTTATTTAAAGTCATTTACCTTATCTCAATTCAGATTAAGTCAGGTGAACTTCAGTTACATTACTCAAGTACCGCATATGACTTTTCCATGTACTGCTTTCCAGACACAGGATAATCTATTCCAGCCAACAAGTTATTCTTTTACGACATAATAAAAGTAAATGAATTAGATAAATGCAATTGACTACATTTTTTACTGTTTCAGCAGCCACATTTAGGAAAAAGTACCAAAACCGTGCCTGGAGAACCTCAACGTGGTAGGTAATGGGTGAATTGGCATAGCTCTGCCAGATTTTAGAATTGCAGTTATAGACGATAAATTTCTGTGTAACATAATTTCCATTGTCAGCAGCAAGGGCGGACTGACCATTTGGAAACTCGGGCACTGCCCGAGGGCCTGGGGTCAGTAGGGGGGCCCCATGAGATGCCTCTGGTACCTTTTTCATAGGCTTTTTTGAGTTTGGGCAAGGACACAGGGGCTCCATCATCCCCTATTGCCCGTGGGCCCCATGAGTTGTCAGTCCGCCCCTGGTCAGCAGCATAGTTTTGCTTTACTATTTTATAGGAGAGTATATGCTAGGTTTTCTACTATAGAGTTCACTTTACTTGTATCACTTTACTTTTAAATTATCTACAGTGTATATCTACTTTTATATTATCATTGTTGTTATTATTATTATTATTACTATTATTATTATTAGACAGGACTTATAAAGTGCCAACAGTTTGTTTGAAAGCTAAACTTTCATTATTTTACATTAGAAATTTAACTTGATAATGGAATATATTTTTATTAGTTTAAATTTGATGTTGTATGTTAATGTTTTACATTAGATCCTGTTCTTCATTATGGTATTTTTCTATTATAGGTTGTATTTTTACTATTGTATATTATAGGTATGACAGCATTTGCTATACATTTACAATTTTTACTACTTCATAATATAGACGGTGCTTCTAATGATACATTACAGTCTATATTTTACTTTTTTAAATTATAGGCAATATATTTTATTCTTATTTAGGCTATACATTAAATATTTGACAAGTATAGAGTCTGAATGCATAAAGACAATCTGACTGGAGAATAGCCTTCTTTTTTTGTTAGTAGCCAATGATGTTTTTAATGCACTATTTATATTTTACATGTACAGTATATAATATGCTTTTAATATTTTATTGCTTTCAGTAAATTCAAAGCTTAATTTTTCCTATATTACTTTCTAGGTTGACAATAATATATTGTAGGTATATCTCAGATAATAGTAATGAAAAAATATATAACATTATTCACTAGAATTTACCTATTTCTTAAGCTAAATATTTATTATTATTTAATGTTTCGATATGTTGTTTTTAATTATTGTGTGTGTGATTACATTTATTTAAAATATTCACTATTTAACCACAAGCCTACAGGGCACTTATACCCCCTTCCTGCCCATGCCGATTTCCAGCTTTCAGCGCTGTTGCACTTTGAATGACAATTGCGCGGTCATGCAACACTGTACCCATATGAAATGTGTATCAGTTTTTTGTGACAGATAGAACTTTATTTTGGTGGTATTTAATCAACTCTGGGTTTTTTATTTTTTCTTAAACCAAAAACCACAGAATTTTGAAAAAAAAATGTTTTTTTCTTAGTTTTTGTTATAAAATTTTGCAAATAAGTGATTTTTCTCCTTCACTGATGTACGCTAATGAGGCTGCAGTGATGGGCACTGATAGGCTGCACTTATGGACACTGATAGGTGGCACTGATGGGCACTGATGAGGAGGCACTGGTAGGTGGCACTGATGGGCATTGACAGGCATCACTGATGGGCACTGATATATGGCACTGATATGTGGCACTGAGAGGCGACACTGACTGGAACTGTTAGGTGGCACTGTTAGATGGCACTGACGGGCACTGATAGGCAGCACTGACGGGCACTGATAGGCAGCACTGACGGGCACTGATAGGCGGCACTGATGCGCACTGACTGGAACTGATAGGTGGCACTGATTGGCAGCACTGATAGGTGGCACTGACTGGCACTGATGGGTGACACTGAAAGGCAGCTCAGATGGGCACTGATATGTGGCATTGATGTGCACTGGTAGGCACTGATATGTGGCATTGATGTGGCACTGATGGGCACTGGCATGTGGCACTAATGAGCACTGGCAGCTGGCACTGATGGACACTGACTGGTGGCACTGCTGGGGCTACACTGATCATCAGGGCACACTGATCATCAGTGCTCTGATGATCAGTGTACATGTCTCCTCCGCGGAATGCTGATTACAGGCTCTCCTCTCGAGCTGTCAGAGTGACAGCTCGAGAGGACAGAAATACTGATAACTGGCATTTCCCGGTTTACATGCGATCAGCTGTGATTGGACACAGCTGATCACATAAATAATAAATAATATAGTGCAGCGCTGTAATACTGATGTACAAATCCAAATAGGTAAATAAAGCAGGGTAAATGAAAGTTCATAGAGTTCTTTATACAGTGTAAAACGATTGCAAGCAAGGGTGCTGTGAAGACCTCCTCAGCATTAGATAAGTGACTGGAACCATATAGATAAAATGCACACTCACGGACCGCGCATTAAAAATGCGCATGTATGTAATTATTTATCCAGGTAACTGGCCAAACATATGGATCAGCCAAACGTATAGGTCATCTCTCTCAGGTAAAACATCAGTCTTGGGTGCACTGATATGCTTCTAGGTCCAGAGAGCCTTCTTGCCCAGTGTGTAAAGGTAGGATGAGCTCCCTCTCCTGGTTGCAAGGTGCCCTAGGGATTGGCTGCTGTGGATCTGGAACCTATAGAGCTGTTGCAAGGAGGGCCCACAGGGGAACAGAAGAGAACAATCCTACTAGTGCTGTCCTCAGCCCTGAAGGCTCTCTGGACCTAGAAGCATATCACTGCACCCAAGGCTGATGTTGTACCTGAGAGGGATGACCTATACGTTTGGCTGATCCATATGTCTGGCTGGTTACCTGGATAAATAATTACATACATGCGCATTTTTAATGCGCGGTCGGTGAGTGCGCATTTTATCTATATGGTTCCAGTCACTTATCTAATGCTGAGGAGGTCTTCACAGCACCCTTGCTTGCAACCGTTTTACACTGTATAAAGAACTCTATGAACTTTCATTTACCCTGCTTTATTTACCTATTTGGATTTGTACATCAGTATTACAGCGCTGCACTATATTATTTATTATTCATGTTATGAGGTCTAGTGATTCCTTGGAGTGTTCCAGCAGCTGATTTATGAGCGCCTGCTTTATCCATCCCATACAGCTGATCACATGACCAAGCCGACATCTTTGGCTCTTTCCGTGGATTGGTGATCCGCTGTGTCCGATGGACACTCCGGGAGCCACGCATGCGCGGTTAGAATGGGAGGACGTCATATGATGTCCTCCCAGAATGAGAGAACCACCTTGCGTCCGTCATATTACTATATGGCGGGAGGTGGTTAAACTTCCTGTCCTTTTACTAATTGCTTGTTATTTATGGTAAAACGGTACACTTTATAACTGTTTATAGTATCACTAGTTTACATTTTTTTGTTGTTATTATTATTATTCTTTAATATTGTTAGCATGATTTAATTAACTATAAAATTAAATGATTTACATAGAAGTGATAAGAAAAAAAATCTGTGTATAATAAACAACATTTACTGGCATCAGAATGAAAGAAATGTAATATGCTGTGAGTAATACAATATCACCTGCATTGGAGGACTTCATTCAGCCACACAGCAAATGGTCATAAAATATTTAATGTTATGCCAAACTCTCCAAATAGAAATGTATGAATTGTATTAAACGTTTTGCATATAGAACAAGTCTTTTAGATTAAGTGCATAGTTCTTTGATATGATTTGAAAACCATAAATAGACATGCGCTTGCTCAGTATGATTTCATCATATACATATGTGTCATAAAACATGAAAGCTGAAATATAAGTATGTATAAAGTGCTCTCCCAACATCACATATAATAGTGAATCTTATATAGGATATCATAAAAGTCCAGAAAATGGAATGGATGAGAGTCCTATAGGAGGGTGTGACATTGATCCAATAGATTCTTCTCCACCACTTGTGAGTAATAAATGAATTTCCCACTCACCAGAAGGTGTTGACCCCATACTGGATGGTCAAATATGCTTAAGATGATCAAATAACATGTAGGTTCCCAACTGTGAGCTCTGATGTGGTGGGTCTCCAGGCTCCCCTTCTCTTAGTAGTAGCTCTCAGAGGAACTCAGAATAAGAAAAGAATATCAATAAAATCTGCTCTAAATGTAGTATATATTAGGAACCATGGTTCATAAAATAGATAAAAGCACACTCACATTGTATGGTGCCTGTACCCCGGCACCAGTCTGTACAGCCCAGGTGCGGACTGACCATTTGGAAACTCGGGCACTGCCCGAGGGCCCGGGGTCAGTAGTGGGCCCCATGAGATGTCCCTGGTACCTTTTTCATAGGCTTTTTTGAGTTTGGGCAAGTACACAGGGGCCCCATGATCCCCTATTGCCCGGGGGCCCCATGAGTTGTCAGTCCACCCCTGGTACAGCCAATGTGGTGAGAACATGTCTCTCTGTGGTTTGCCAGTGTTTGTTCCAAGCCTCGTGTTAGCGAGCTGAACGTGACATCATGTAGGACCCGGAAGTGATGGGATCATGCTTCTACGTACGTTTTACCTGTCGGCGTCTTTAAGAAGTGAAGTTTGATATGATTTATTTCAATTTGGGGTACCATAACAAAACTACAGTAACTAATGTGTAAACGTTCTCCTCTTTTCCCCCCAGATTAGGGTGGATTTACTAAAGGCAAATAGACTATTCAACACAACAAACACTTTTCTCCTGCGCTAGGAAAAGACTCAGTAGAGCCAATAGGAATGTTCTGGAATTTTCTGGAATATGCACTGCTTGCTGCCCTCAACAGACCGGGGTGGTCCAAATACACTGGATGCAAATAGAGAAACAGAAAAAGTGCGCACCGACCTAGTGCATTATTGTTTAAAGATTTATTGAAGAAACAAAGTAAGTATCATACTCACAATAGACATAAAAACACAGGCATGTCAAACTGAACAAGGTGTAGGATCCAAACAACATCTGAGTCCATACGATGGAACCCTGGATGACCAACTGGCTAACGCGTTTCGAGGACACAACCTCTTCCTCAGAGGTTGGCTCCATGTAGACAAAACATGAACATTTTTTCATCTGTGTGTAGATCACGTATGCAGTTAGCATGGCCAACTGCATATGTGTGCTCCATGCAGATGAAACAGCACTCAAAATGGTAACTAAACAACTACACAATGACTATTCAGGGATGCAGTGTGGGAAAGTGGGAGTTTAAACTAGCAAAGTTGTGTTTTTTTGTCAAAGGTTGCTTAAAAAAAGCGACTAAATGCATATTTAAAAACATGGCAAAACTTGTGGTTTTAATGTGGCTTTCTACAGCTAACACTACTGGTGTTTTGATAAAATCCAGTGTGCATGAGGCCTTAATGTTTAACCACTTGCCCTCCAGAGGATTTACACTCCTTCCTGACCAGGCCATTTTGTGCATTGCGGCACTGCATTACTTTAACTGACAATTGCACGGTCATGCAATGCTGCACCAAAATAAAATTTACGTCCTTTTTTCCCACTAATTGAGCTTTCTTTCGATGGTATTTGATTGCCTGTGCGTTTTTTATTTTATGCACTATAAAAAAAAAAGACCGACAATTTTGAGAAAAAAAAACTATATTTTTGACTTTTTGCTAATAAACATGTCCAGTAAAAAAGTTTAAAAAAATCAAATTTCATCATAAATTTAGGCCAAAATGTATTTTGCTACATGTCTTTGCTAAAAAAAATCCCAATACGTGTAAATTAATTGGTTTACGTAAATGTTATAGGGTTTACAAATGGCGATATATATACACTGGGATTTTTTATTTTTACTAGTAATGGTGGCGATCAGTCACTTATAGCGGGACTGTACATGGCATTCTGACACTGAGGGGAACTGACTTGGTGGTCACTGACATCCCCAGGGACACCAATACAGTGATCAGTGCTGATAAAAAGCACTAGGGCATCTTCCCGAAAATAGAAAATAGAAAAAGTCCAAATATATATGAATGGAACTTTAAATGTACCATCAGGAATCCAACTCACAATCTTTATAATTAAAACAACTTTTTTATATATAATGAGCTTATGCTAAGAAAAAAGAGAAAAAGCAGCATGAAAGAATACATACAGTATTTATACAACATCCTATACTATGTTGTCATCATAAAGAAGAAAAAAAAAAGGGGGTTTCCTTACCTCTCCACTACAAAGTGACCTCCCCACATCATCGAAGGGGGCATAAAGGTGGATGCCTGTTGTTGTTTTACTTATAAATGTTATGTGAGTTAGACGCCTGTTGGCGTTTTTAAAATCCCCTTCATTTATATTTTGGATTTTTTTTATTTGATGGCAACACCATTACATTATTATTATTTTATGTTTTTTTGTAAACCATATGGAATAGTAACATTTATAACAAAAACATTTAGTAACATTTATAACAATAAAATAGATATATATATATATATATATATAAATGATAAAACCAAGATTATTCATGTGTAGAAGGATCTGTAAATATAGCCATGCCAAATCCTAGAAATATTTTATAACAAATCTAAACTATGTAATAAAAATTTCTACCTTATGATATATCAGCTAACCAAAGAAGCTTACATATGGGTGAATTTATTCACATAGTACAAAGGGCAGTTAAGCATGATAATTATTCAGATTTTAGTACTTTACTGAGGGAAAAGAATAGATAAACTAATTGGTTACCAAAGATTACTACACCTTGCATATGGTCATTGTACTTTACTCTAAGTATGCTATTTCTCAAACGTACAAACTTACAAATACCCAAACATGATGATGATTCAAACATTATAATTGATTACAAATATATTTTTCAAATTTTTATGCTTTAGATTTTATGACTTCTGTTTAGTCATTTACAGCAGACTTTTCCCTTTTAACATGGTTCACATTGGATTTTAATCCATTTCTCAGTGCAATTATGTAGTGCAACTTGGATGCAGTTTTCATATTCTGAGGCCAAAATGGAGGTGAACTTGCACAAAAGTAATCCAGTAATCACATCATGTTGAGTTGCATTTATGTGATCAAGCACCATTGAAAACAATGTGATTTCCATTGTCATACGATTCTCTGCAACTCAAAACATCTCTAAAAAGAGCTTTAATGTCAGTTCACACCAGAATCGCAAAGGAAAGCACTCTGTGTTCCTGTGTGATTCCTGTACGATTCAGTGAAATGCAATTTTCATCCAATGTAAATGGGCTGAAATTGTACTGGATTGCACCAAAAGTAGTGCAAGCACGATTTAAAAGTACATTGTAACTGGATTGCATGGCACTGCAGTGCCATATGATCAGCACAAGCAAATGTACTGTTTTTGTTAACTGTTTCAGGTGTCGTTAGGAATACTACTTACTGCTGTGGTTGTCAGTGTAACAATATTTCAATAAACATGATTAAGAACTGAACAAACATGTTTAGACCTGCTTCACCAGAAGTTTGCTAAATCTGACTGTTCCATTGTTACTTATTTATTTTTCTGTTACTTTGCTATCATTGATTTTACTTTTATCATTATTATTATTATTATTTTAAAGCGATAACTTATCTCTATGACCCCTTATCCTTCTGGGCCCCCACACAGGAATGGGGGATACTTGACAAGTAGTAAGCTTCTTAATGGGGTAAATAACTTAGGGATGTGATGTACAGCACTGAGCGAACTATTGGCGCTTTATAAATACTGTATAATAATAATAATAATCTCCTAGATTGTAAGCTTGAAAGAGTAGGGCCCTCTAACCCCTCGTGTGCTGTTTGTTGTTGCTGTGCTATTTCATGTATTGCCCCCCCCCTACTGTACAGTGCCGAGCAAACCCTTTGACGCTATATAAATTCGATGTAATAATGTAATAATAATAATATTCCTCATTTGATCCAATTGTAAGAGCAATGCAATTTAACACTCAACAGAATTATGCATAATTGTGAAGACATCTGTAATTATAAAGGATGATATCGTAAAAAAGGCCCACTTTTGTTGTCCTGTTGACAGTTCTCCACTCCTCTCCTCTTCCTTTTCATTTCTTCTTCTCTCCCTTTTAATTTCTTTCTAGATTCTGTTTTGTAGATCCTCATGCAGCTTTATGAGTGTATTGGACAGACACCTATCAGAGCAACACTACCTCTCCGGAATATTTAGCTCTTTCAGAAGAAATGACCTGGGTTTCTGAACTAGATTACTCTGATCAATTGATGTCAAGTTAGACCTGAAAAGTCCTTCAATTTGGCAGTGTTGTTACTGAAGAAACTATTGTTTTTATCAGATGAATATTGGGTGTTAATATGTGCTACTGTAACATTGTGCAATATCTTTTTTTTAAAATCAAGTAATTTTTATTAAGGTATGTTTGCAAGTCATACAACGTATCAACAAACAAGAAACATAACTATGCATGGAACAACAATATGTCAGCACCGGCAGATGCCAAGCCGAACGTTATATGAACAGTCCAAACAACAACAACAACAAAATACAATAACTGATGTTTTAGGCCATATAAACCAAAAAACAAAAAAAAACAACTTTTTTGTCATATACAGAGATCGTGCAAAATTGCAGTACACACATATAAGATACTCAGAACCAGTATGGACAGAATCACCAGTAAAACCCATATCCTAGCACATTATATCCTAAGGATCCTTCAACAATAGTAATATTGCACCCACCACAGCAGAAATCTAACCCTCATCTGTTCCCATGGATAGTGATGAAAATGTTGAAGCACTAGACCCCAGCCACAGCGACCATATTTTCCTACATTTTTTAGGGCAATTCCTATGCTTATAAGTCAACTCCCCCCTTCTCAAAGTAGCATTTAGTGCAAAACTAAAAAAAAGACTAAAATAATAATATAATACAACTATACTACTATACAACTATCTAATACCTGTGCTACTACTACCTAGTATAACTACTGTGTATTGACTGCTGCTCGCACTGTCATGTGTTCCCACACCAAATCAGTAAACTAATACTGCAAATAGTGCCGTGCGATCCAAATATAATTGTGCACCCCTCTTTAGACATAATCCCAAGTGAAAACTAATTTTTACAATATTCCCACATGCTGGAAAATATATTTACCCAAAAACCATAAAAATAGACAACATTAAAACAGTCCAAGTTACTAATTATACACCGCAACATAAATCTTGTGCCAAACAAGTGACAAAAATCCAACTCATCTAAAAATATGGATCTATAAGGAAAATAGGTCAAAATGTGCCTACCCTTTTAAGGGGAATCTGAAATCACCCAGGCATCAGACTCAGGACCATTCACTATACCACCTCTGGAACTTGAGCACCATCTCAGAGCATTCACCTCTTCTCCGACAAAGGCAGCAACTTATAACTCAAAAACATAAAGCTAAAATAGTCCTCTCTGTCTTATTGAAACTTTATAGGACAAAAAAAACTGTACTGTAAGCACTCACATGGACAAGTGTACTTCAGTATAAAATCATATATACAGTCATGGCCGAAATTGTTGGCACCCTTGATATTTTTCCTGAAAATCAAGTATTTCACACAAAAAAGGTATTGCATTAACACATGTTTTGCTATACACATGTTTATTCCCTTTGTATGTATTGGAACAAATATAAAACAGAGGCAGAAAAGCAAATATGACATAATGTCACACAAAACCCCAAAAATGGGCTGGACAAAAGTATTGGCACCCTTAACTTAATATTTGGTTGCACACCCTTTGGAAAACATAACTGAAATCAGTCGCTTCCTATAACCATCAATAAGCTTCTGACACCTCTCACCCGGAATTTTGGACCACTCTTCCCTTGCAAACAGCTCCAGGTCTCTCTTATTGGAAGGACACCTTTTCCCAACAGCAATTTTAAGATCTCTCCACAGGTGTTCAATGGGATTTAGATCTGGGCTCATTGCTGGCCACTTCAGAACTCTCCAGCGCTTCTTTGCCATCCATTTCTGAGTGCTTTTTGACGTATGTTTGGGGTCATTGTCCTGCTGGAAGACCCAGGATCTTGGACGCAAACCCAGCTTTCTGACACTGGGCCCTACAGTGCGACCCAAAATCCTTTGGTAATCCTCAGATTTCATGATGCCTTGCACACAGTCAAGGCACCCAGTGCCAGAGGCAGCAAAACAACCCCAAAACATCATTGAACCTCCACCATATTTTACCGTAGGTACTGTGTTTTGTTCTTTGTAGGCCTCATTCCGTTTTCGGTAAACAGTAGAATGATGTGCTTTACCGAAAAGCTCTATCTTGGTCTCATCTGTCCACAAGACGTTTTCCCAGAAGGCTTTTGGCTTACTCAAGTACATTTTGGCAAACTGTAGTCTTGCTTTTTTATGTCTCTGTGTCAGCAGTGGGGTCCTCCTGGGTCTCCTGCCATAGCGTTTCATTTCATTTAAATGTCGACGGATAGTTCGCGCTGACACTGATGCTCCCTGAGCCTGCAGGACAGCTTGAATGTCTTTGGAACATGTTTGGGGCTGCTTATCCACCATCCGGACTATTCTGCGTTGCAATCTTTCATCAATTTTCCTCATCCGTCCACGACCAGGGAGATTAGCTACAGTGCCATGGGTTGCAAACTTCTTGATAATGTTGCGCACTGTGGACAAAGGCAAATCTAGTTCTCTGGAGATGGACTTGTAACCTTGAGATTGTTGATATTTTGCCACAATTTTGGTTCTCAGGTCCTCAGACAGTTCTCGTCTCCTCTTTCTGTTGTCCATGCTTAGTGTGGCACAGACAGACACACAATGCAAAGGTTAAGTGAACGTCTCTCCTTTTTATCTGCTTTCAGGTGTGATTTCTATATTGCCCACACCTGTTACTTGCCCCAGGTGAGTTTACAGGAGCATCACATGCTTGTAACATTCTTATTTATCCGCAGTTGTGAAAGGGTGCCAATACTTTTGTCCAGCCCATTTTTGGAGGTTTGTGTGACATTATGTCGAATTTGCTTTCTTTCCTCCCTTTTTTTGTTTTGTCCCAATACACACAAAGGGAATAAACATGTGTATAGCAAAACATGTGTTAATGCAATACGTTTCGTGAGAAATACATGATTTCCTGGAGAAATATCAAGGGTGCCAACAATTTCGGCCATGACTGTATGTATCGTCCCTTAAGGAGAATTCAGACTGGCAACTAGTTTTCATTGACCAGTACTCTACTTCTGGGTATAGGTAATGATGTCATAAGCTCCGATGATGCCATTACGTACACCCAGATGAGAATTCAATAGCAAATACCAACCATGGTTAATTACAATAATGTTGCATTTTGTAGAATTAAAAAAAAAGAGATAAATGTTGGTTGCAATGATAATCACAATTTTAACATAGTATAACAATATGGCAGCACAGTGATTAAATAGTTAGCACTTCTGCCTGGCAGTACTAGGGTCGTTGGTTCAAATCCCAACCACGGCACCACCTGCCTGGAGTTTGCATTTTCTCCCTGTGCCTGTGTGGGTTACCTCCGGGTGCTCCGGTTTCCTCCCACACTCCAAAGACATGCTGGTAGGTTAATTGGCTCCTGTCTATATTGTCCCTAGTATGTGTATGTATGAATGTGAGTTAGGGACCTTAGATTGTACGCCCCTTGAGGGTTAGGAACTGAAGTGAATGTACAATATACAATATAAATTGACAGCTCTATACAAGTACCTATAATAAATAAATATCTTGAATTTATTATTATGGTGCCTTGCTGTAAAACTAAACATGGGGGGGGGGGCAAACCCATCATATACTGCTAAAACTAGACTGAAGTGGAGTATAGTTTATTGATCCTTTTTTTAGCTTATATGCCCCCCCCCTTTCTGTGACCTGCTCTTACCTGATTGGAGGTTGAAGATCAGATGAGGAGGGAAGAGCCATAAGGCCCACCAATAATCAATGACCAAACAGGCAAAGGGTGGAGAGAGGATGTCACAGCAGCTTGGCACGTTGGGGGGGGGGGGGGTCCAGTAGAATAGTCAAACTGGTGTAAAAATTTTGGGCCCATCTGGTGGCATGTTTCTTCCACTGGGCGGGTAAATAAAAAGCTGTGTATCACAGTCAGTGTATTTTTTTTTTTTAATAAAGTGCCTCAGTACTCTTCTCGAGTGTCCTATGCCCTGGTGCAAGTGGTTGTGGTTCTTGGGAAAACTTGCCTTAATGGTTAATGTTGATCTAAAATAGTACCATATTTTCCGGCGTATAAGACGACTTTTCAACCCCTGAAAATCTTCTGAAAAGTCGGGGGTCGTCTTATACGCCGGTGCAAGCCGGTGTCAGGGCGGCACTCTTTCGAGGGGCGGCGCGGCGCCGCCCCCCCTCCTCCTCCAGGGGACACTAAGTACAGGGGTGGACAGAGGGGCTGCTGTACCTTGCCTGGCTCCGGTCCCACGACGATCCGGTCCAGGAAGCGCGGCTGCTCCTTCTTTCAGTTCGGCTGCTTGATGGTCACGCGGCCACTCGGCTCCGCCTCCTCACCGGTGATTGGGCGCCAGCACTGGAAAGGCACACAGGCGACCAATCACCGGCGAGGAGGCGGAGCCGAGCGGCCCCGCGAAAATCGAGCGGCCGCACTGGAAGAAGGAGCAGCCGCTCCTCTCCCCCACTGACACTAACGATGGGGCACTATTCCTCCTCCACACTGACACCAACAATGAGGCACTGTTCCTCCCCCACTGACACCAACGATGAAGCACTGTTCCTCCCCCACTGACACCAACGATGAGGCACTGTTCTCCCCACTGATACCAATGATGGGGCACTATTCCTCCTCCCCACTGATACCAATGATGGGGCACTATTCCTCCTCCCCACTGACACCAATGATGGGGCACTATTCCTCCCCCACTGATACCAATGATGGGGCACTATTCCTCCTCCCCACTGATACCAATGATGGGGCACTATTCCTCCTCCCCACTGACACCAATGATGGGGCACTATTCCTCCCCCACTGATACCAATGATGGGGCACTATTCCTCCCACTGATACCAATGATGGGGCACTATTCCTCCCACTGACACCAATGATGGGGCACTATTCCTCCCACTGATACTAACGATGGGGCACTATTCTCCCCACTGATACCAACGATGGGGCACTATTCCTCCCCCACTGACACCAACGATGGGGCACTATTCTCCCCACTGACACCAACAATGGGGCGCTATTCTCCCCACTGACACCAATGATGGGGTGCAATTCATGCCACTGATACCAATGATGGGGCGCTATTCCTCCCACTGACACCAATGATGGGGTGCTATTCCTCCCACTGACACCAATGATGGAGCACTATTCCTCCCACTGACACCAATGATGGGACACTATTCCTCCCACTGACACCAATGATGGGACACTATTCCTCCCACTGACACCAATGATGGGGCACGATTCTTCCCACTGACACCAATGATGGGGCACTATTCCTCCCACTGACTAATGATGGGGCACTATTCCTCCCACTGACTAATGATGGGGCACTATTCCTCACACACTGACACTAATGATGGGGCACCATCATTGGTGTCAGTGGGAGGAATAGTGTCCCATCATTGGTATCAGTGGGAGGAATAGTGCCCCGTCATTGGTGTCAGTGGATGAAATAGTGCCCCATCATTGGTGTCAGTGGGAGGAGTAGTGCCTCATCATTGGTGTCAGTGGGAGGAATAGCACCCCATCATTGGAATACCATACTGAAATAACATACCATATTGAAATCAAATCTGATGTTTTTTCATTTATATTTGGTGTGCGTTGGAAGAGGGGTAGTCTTATACGGCGAGTATAGCTCAAACCCTATATTTTAACAGGAAAAGTAGGGGGTCGTTTTAGACGCCCAGTCGTCTTATACGCCGGAAAATACGGTAGATGCTCCTAGGCAGGTTGTATTTGCATGAACATTACCCTATGTAACACCCTAATGTCCTATTTAATGTTAACCCTAATGTTATGATTTAAAAAGCTGAAATCCAATGAAAAGGGAGGGCCAAGGGACAGTAAGGCAGGGGAGGAGAGAGCTAGATGATGCTGAACGTTCTTCAACCATAAAAAGAGACAGGCCCTAACTGACTTGCTTCATCTTCAAATGCACGCTGTGAGAAGTTTATAGTTGGCAGTGAAAACAGAAAAAGCAATTTCAGTACAGAAGAGGAAACTTTACAACTATGAAAAATGGGAGGTAAAGCTGGATATCAACTTTACCTCCAAATGGAATAAAAACATGAAAATCTGTACAAAGGAATTCAGAAGCAGAAGACAGCTAATTACAGAAAATTGCAGAGATATTACATGTGCAGTCTATGAATGCTGGTGTCTGCACTTTGATCAAAAGCATATCATTCCACCAGAGACGTGAAGCTACTGGAGGCGGCTACATGATACCCGATGAACCCAGAGCTCAACAACTATGACACACATAGTTTTATGGCCAAAAGAAATTGGTGTAATCTATAGGAATAAATAACTGTAAGTAAATATATCTTACGTGAAAAATCACGCACACCATAACAGAGTACAGAAAAGTATATGTACAGCCTTGGTAAAGTCAAGTGTCCTAATAGGCATTTCAAGGTCTATTGTAGAATAATGAAGCTAGGTTGCTTAGTTCTAAATGCATCATTCAATGCATATAATAGCCCCCAAATGACCCCTTTTTTGGAAAGTAGCCCATTTGAGGTATTTAAAAAGTGGCTTGGCGAGTTTTTTGAAGTTGTCATTTATTTGTCACAATTTTTTGGAAAATTAAGAAATTAAATAAAATGTTTATTTTATTTTATTTTTTTACGTACTGTTATAAGTACAGTGCAACGTCATCATACGACTGGTGTGGTGGTGATCTGGGGTACTGACTGGTGACAGAATGTTATAAAGGTACCATGTGATAACTGTGGGCTAATTACAGCATCACTATAGGAACCACAGCTGTTATGAATGAATTTAATTCATAACAGCTTTGTTGACATTGTGATCATGTGATCACTATGTTATCCCTGGCTGATCAAAGTGGCCGGGTACAGGAGCCACAATCCGTTGTGTCTGGTGGACATAGCAGTTGTGGGAGTGGGGCGCTGTTCACCCCTAGCCATAAGGGCAGGTGGTAAGTGGTAAATAAAGCACTTTTTATTTTCATACTGGTGTGCCTCCATATACTTATAATTAATGTTATATGCTGGCTGCAGTAATAATTTGATTAGATTGCTGGGTAATTTCCCAGGAAGGGAATCCCATCTGCTCACAGATGCCCTGTCCTGGGTGGAGGTACAGCCAGCTTTATTATCAATCCCACTCTTCCACTTGGCGAAGCTTCTGGTTCTCTTATTTACCTACAGGTTTAGCACAATATCCTGTTTGGGGAGGGACATTTCTCATAATCCCCCCAAGAGGGCTACATGTATTTAGAAGAGTAATCCTTTACTTTTATAGTACCCTGCATTTCAGAAGATATGGGGTTTTATGATTGATCAAATGTCTGAAGTGTGTGGATTGGGGTTGATCTTAGGTCTATAGGTGCAAGAATTAGGCTGATCTGAGGTGTGAAGGTGCAGGAACTGGGGCTGATCTGAGGTGTGAAGATGAAGGAATTGGGGCTGATCTGTGGTGTGAAGGTGTAGGAATCGGGACTGGTCTGAGGTGGGAAAGTACAGGATTTGGGGCTGATCTGAGGTGTGAAGGTGCAGGAACTGGGGCTGATCTGAGGTGTGAAGGTTCAGGAACTGGGGCTGATCTGAGGTGTAAAGGTTCAGGAACTGGGGCTGATCTCAGGTGTGAAGAGGAAGGGTTTGGGGCTGATCTAAGGTGTGAAAGTTCAGGAACTGGGGCTGATCTGAAGTGTGAAGAGGAATGTGATCAAATGTCTGAAGTTTGTGGATTGGGTTTGATCTGAGGTCTATAGGTGCAAGAATTGAGGCTAATCTGAGGTGTGAAGGTGCAGGAATTGAGACTGGTCTGAGGTGTGAAGGTGCAGGAATTTGGGCTGGTCTGAGGTGTGAAGGTACAGGAACTGGGGCTGATCTGAGGTGTGAAGAGGATGGATTTGGGACTGGTCTGAGGTGTGAGGGTTCAGGAACTGAAGCTGATCTGAGCTGTGAAGGTGCAGGAATCAGGACTGGTCTGAGGTGTGAAATTACAGGATTTGGGAGTGATCTGAAGTGCAAAGGTGCAGGAATTGGGGCTGATCTGAGGTGCGAAGGTGCAGGAATTGGGGCTGATCTGAGGTGCAAAGGTGCAGGAATTGGGGCTGATCTGAACTGCACATGCGCAAGCCACGCTGCACATCGTGAATGGTCCCGCAGTCTTCTGGGACTTGTGATGTGTCCCTGTGGAGAGGGATGGGGCTAGGAGTACTTCTGCTTCCGATCGCCTAGGCCGTCAGAGCAGAAGTGGGAGCTGGTACCTGTCAAAATCAGGTACCAGCTCCCCCCCTCCCACAAAAGTGCCATTGCTGAAAGAGGAGCGGGGAGGCCCCCCTTTTGGGTGGAGTTCCGCTTTAAGCCACTAATGCCGGCCATACATGGGGCAAAATTCAATCGATTTTTCGTCTGTTAGTGGGTCAATGGAACCGGCCAATTTCGTGGTTCCTCCCCTTTTTGGTGATCGGGCATGTTGGAAAATGTGTGAAAAATTACCAATTTTTGACTCAATGATGGTCAAATTGTACAATCGTTTTTCCGAAAAGAATATGCGCATGAGCACTAACCTGGAAGGAACAGAAGTTTCACCTGTTATATGGGGTGACCTTTATGACTTGGTCAGCTGATTTTTGAAATCATTGATGGCACCATCGGATTATCGAGTGAACAACGTTTTTGATAATCAGAAGAAAAATCGTTGGGAATTCGACCCATGTATGGCCTGCATTAATGAGCAAGAAAGCCAAGAAAAAAATAATTTCTCAAGGAGAGAACTATAAAACAAAGTACAGAAAGCCAAATAAAGTTTAAAAGAAACATAATGAAGTTGTTATACTAAACAAGTGGAGAATTTTGTACATTTAACTTTGGAAAGTGAATATGTTTTCTTGGAAAATCCAATCACGTGAAAGGAAAAATTACCAAAAATGTATTTTTGCCTGTTACTGAATGGTTTCAATGAACACAACTTCACTTTATTAACTAAGCTTGGCAAAGTAAATGTTCAGTGCGTGTTACAAAATCTGGATTGATAATATGTCTTTTGAGGCAGCTGGTCACTGCATTTTGTTTTTACTCTTTGTGGGGTTTTTAGATGTTTATTATTATTATTATTATTATACAGGATTTCTATAGCACCAACAGTTTGCTCAGCGCTTTACAATATAAAGGGAAACAATACAGTTCAATACAAGACAGTTAGGAGGGCCTGATCCTGGGAGCTTACAATCTAAGAGTTTACATTTATTTCCACTTGAAACTTTTTTTTGAAGACTGTTCCATCAAGCATTCCATCAAGTAAGGAACTGCACTGCATCTAAGCACCATAAACCAAAAACGCTATTTCATTCATTTTCAAAGCAAACTCCCCCATCCATTCATATCTCCATGCTTTATCTTGCTGAAAAATCACTTTGAAAAACACCCCCTAGCAGATCTGGCTGTGGTCATCTTGAGAAAGGACAGATGATTAATGTGGCGTTTACTTTCTGGAATCCATCCGCCCTTAGCTCAGGCAGGAGGGTGTGCTTAAATGAGAACCCCCACCCCCTCGAAGACTCCTGGAATGTATGACATTATTTGTCTAGACCTGGAAACCAGAAAGAAACTGAAGAAATGTAGACAAACGTTTAAAGCAAGTAAAGTCATACTTTACTATCTATTTACTAATGCTAGAGGCATAAGGATTAGAAATAGTCAATGCTGATTGACAGCACGAAGCTCCACTTTAAATTGATGGCCACTTTATAGCACTGCAGATCACGTAACACGCTTGCTGTTAGGTAACTAGTGTGTATTTCAGGTGATGATCATGTAGAGGTAATGTGTTCCTGTTGGCACTGATAATATTATTTTGCCCTAACTTGATATTTGGCCACATAGTATGGAAATTATTTCATGGCAGATTAACGAAAGCCAGATTGCTGCTTAAAGATAAATAATCAATTTTATTGCCTAATTGGCAGTGTATCAATGGAAAGTTTTCACACTCCATACCAGGAAACATTGTGCAAGCATTTATTAGCTTTGTTAAAGGATGTTAATACATAATATGGAACGACATCATCTTACTCTGGACTGGAGTCTCATTTTCACATAGTGATCATGTTCATGGCTGGTTACTTAGCCATGGATTACACTTGTGTGGGTCGTGCAGCCTGTGTTTGCATGGGCACTGCAGCACAATGCACTGTAATGGGCTGCCATGCCTGCAGTTTATGCAAAAAAAAAAGTGCATGCACCTTTTCAAGCCCTCATGCACACTGGACGTTGTGATAATGCTGGTAACGTTAGTTGTGTAAAGTCACATTAAAAACGTGAGTTTTTCAGCTTTTTTTGCATTCTTGCATTAGCGTTTAGTGGCGTTTTGCCACGATTAGCGGCGTATTCCCACATTTGTGGTTTTTTAGCATTTTTTGACCCTAAACATTTTTGTGGGGGGTCCAAAAAATGTCCAAAAACGCTGGTTTGCAGCGTTTTACCGCATTTTCCAGCATTAGAACATTTCTACAGCTAAAACAACTCCTCTAGAAACCCACTAGTCTATTTTTTTCCAGGCAAAAAACGTTGACTCCAATCTATGTGTGCATGGACATATAGGATAACATGCTGGGGGGTTTACTGGCTGTAGAAACAAACGTCAAAAGTCAAAAACAGCCGCTGTAAAAACGTCCAGTGTGCATGAGGACTAAAAATGCAACTGCAGGGAAATTGCTTCTGCAAACATGCTGTGGGCTCAATGGCAGCCCAACGCATCTCGTAAGAGCAGTGCGATTTGGCTGGTTGTGGGTTCAGGAACACATGCGATTCTCACACCCACAACCAGCCCGCACAGTGTGAATCAGGGTTAAAGGAGAATTTTATTTAGGCCTGGATTGGTAGATAGGTTGCAAAGGCCAAACATGGCAACATTTAATGGTGGGCTTGTTTATTACATTGTCACCAGAGGTGTATTTAGTTCATATGCTGTCTGTATTAGGTAACACTAAAATCAGGTGCCCCCACCCCACCAGCACCCTCCCCCCGTCGCCACCACCACAGCCCATCACCGCAATCCCCCCCTTCCCCTTGCCAACACCACCAACCAACACACATTTCCCCACCATCCCCCTCCTGCCATGACCACCCGATTCCTGCAGTAACGTTAACCTTCGGAATGAAAGCAGCCACCACCCCCCTGAAAATTGTTGCCCTAGGCAAATGCCTTGTTTGCCTCGTGGTAAATACGCCGCTCTTTGTCACAATTGTTTGCTTGTCCACAAGCAAAACAAAGATATATGTTGCATCCAAGCCCAAACAACCTGTCTTGCTCCTATTTCTGTCTAGTTGGCAGCTATACAAGTGATTTACTCATTTATTATAATGATGGGTATGAAGCTGTCATTTGGAGAGCAGTATTCCTGGGATTGGTCATGTGCACCAGGTCCATCGGGTTTTTCATTTCTGAGAATCAGCAGGTGGCGGGCATTATGACTGATGATAGGTTTACAATGAGTGATATTTCTGGGTGATATGTATTTTTTTTTCATAAAGGACTTGCCAAGCCTCTGGATTAGAGATGAGCGAATCGAACTTGGCGAAGTGGAATTCGTTTCGAATATTAGGAAAAATTTGATTCACACCGAATCCGAAAATTAGCAAACTTCGGATGCACGAATCGAATTTTTCCCGATCGGCCGATTTTCATCCCTTCTACAGCCGGCAAAAAGTGTCCCTGCAGAGAGCTCCGCTATTTCTGACAGTTCTCTGACAGTTCCTTCACATTTACAGCGGTTGAAACATTGTATCTATTTGTTTCCATTTAGGATACAGATGTTTTTATTCGGAAACAAATAGATACAATGTTTCAACCGCTGTAAATGTGAAGGAACTGTCAGAGAACTGTCAGAAATAGCGGAGCTCTCTGCAGATACACTTTTTGCTGTACTGGAATTCTTCTTATTTTCATCCTACTTCTTCTTCTTCTTCTTCTTCTTCTTCATCCTCATCCTCATCTTCCTCATCTTCTTCTTCTTCTTATCCTTCTTCTTCTTCTTCTTCTTCTTATCCTTCTTCTTCTTCTTCTTATCCTTCTTATCCTTCTTCTTCTTCTTCTTCTTCTTATCCTTCTTCTTCTTCTTCTTATCCTTCTTCTTCTTCTTCATCCTCATCCTCATCTTCTTCTTCTTCATCCTCATCTTCTTCTTCTTCTTCTTCTTCTTCTTATCCTTCTTCTTCTTCTTCTTCTTCATCCTCATCTTCCTCATCTTCTTCTTCTTCTTATCTTTCTTCTTCTTCTTCTTCTTCTTCTTATCCTTCTTCTTCTTCTTCTTCTTATCCTCATCTTCTTCTTCTTCCTCATCCTCATCCTCATCTTCTTCTTCTACTTCTTCTTCATCCTCATCTTCTTCTTCTTCATCCTCATCTTCTTCTTCTTCTTATCCTTCTTCTTCTTCTTCTTCATCCTCATCTTCTTCTTCTTCTTCTTCTTCTTATCCTTCTTCTTATCCTTCTTCATCCTCATCTTCTTCTTCTTCTTCTTATCCTTCTTCATCCTCATCTTCTTCTTCTTCTTCTTATCCTTCTTCTTATCCTTCTTCTTCTTCTTCTTCTTATCCTTCTTCTTATCCTTCTTCTTCTTCTTCTTCTTATCCTTCTTCTTCTTCTCCTTCTTCTTTTCTTCTTCTTCTTCTTCTTCTTCTTCTTCTTCTTCTTATCCTTCTTCTTATCCTTCTTCTTCTTCTTCTTCTTCTTCTTCTTCTTCTTATCCTTCTTCTTCTTCTTCTTCTTCTTCTTCTTCTCCTTCTTCTTTTCTTCTTCTTCTTCTTCTTATCCTTCTTCTTCTTCTTCTTCTTATCCTTCTTCTTCTTCTTCATCCTCATCTTCTTCTTCTTCTTCATCCTCATCTTCTTCTTCTTCTTCTTCATCCTCATCTTCTTCCTCATCTTCTTCTTCTTCTTCTTCTTCTTCTTCTTCTTATCCTTCTTCTTCTTCTTCTTCTTCTTCTTCTCCTTCTTTTCTTCTTCTTCTTCTTATCCTTCTTCTTCTTCTTCTTCTTCTTATCCTTCTTCTTCTTCTTCTTCTTCATCCTCATCTTCTTCTTCTTCTTCATCCTCATCTTCTTCTTCTTCATCCTCATCTTCTTCCTCATCTTCTTCTTCTTCTTATCCTTCTTCTTCTCCTTCTTCTCCTTCTCCTTCTTCTTCTTCTTCTTCTTCTTCTTCTCCTCCTTCTTCTCCTACTTCTTCTTCATCTTCTTCTTCTTCTTCTTCATCTTCTTCTTCTTCTTCATCTTCTTCTTCATCATCTTCTTCTTCTTCATCATCATCTTCTTCATCATCTTCTTCATCATCTTCTTCTTCATCATCTTCTTCTTCTTCATCTTCTTCTTCATCTTCTTCTTCATCTTCTTCTTCTTCATCTTCTTCATCTTCTTCTTCTTCTTCATCTTCTTCGTCGTGCCCCGTGACTGCCCAAATGAGTGAAGTGTGCGGTGATTCTAAGATCGACGGCACTCATCTGCATGTCATACTGACTGACAGTATTATTTCTCTTCCCCAGCAGACTCCAAGGGCATTTAAATTAAAGGTACAGTGTTCTGCACTAATATAAAGGCTCTCTGAAGCCTAGAAACCCTTTTAATAAGTTAAATTCGCAGCGAATAAATTCGCATCGAATCAAATTTATTCCGCAAATTCGGCGAATCAGCCGAATCGAATTTTTGAATAATTCGCTCATCTCTACTCTGGATGTCTTTACATCTAGGTTACAGTATTTCATAAATGTTTAGTACTTCTTTAAAAAAATAAAAAGGCACACAGAGCTCTCCAAGGGACCTTTTGGAGGGGTCTGTGCTATTTTTTAAAATAGGAGCCTGAAGGGAAATCTAATTTTCCAGCAATTTTAAACCATTTTTTGGGTAAATGTCAGAGCTTAAAAAAATTCACTGTTCCTGGCTGAATGGAATTTTTTATTATTATTATTTTTTTTTTGGCAATGGTGCATGTTCCCCAGGGCAGTGTCCACCCCCATGCTATTATGTTGACTACCCTTTGCTTATTAGCCTAGAACAGGGGTGGACTGACAACTCATGGGGCCCCCAGAAAATAGGGGATCATGGGGCCCCTGTGTCCTTGCCCAAACTCAAAAAAGCCTATGAAAAAGGTACCAGGGGCATCGCATGGGACCCCCTACTGACCTCGGGCCCTCAGGCAGTGCCCAAGTTTCCAAATGGTCAGTCCACCCCTGGCCCAGAACATAGCATTTTTGATTTGACAGATTCATCTCCCATTGATTTTAGCGAGATTCAGGTTTGGCATCTGAACTTATAGTTCAGCTCATTCCTAAGTCTCCATGCACATGGGGCATTTTGATAACGCTGGTAATGTTAGCTGTGTAAAGTCACACTAAAAATCTGAGTTTTACAGCTTTTTTTAGCGTTTTAGCATTTTGCCGTGATTAGCGGCGGTTTCCTACATTTTTCCACATTTGCGTTTTTAGGGGGGGTTTTTTTCCCTCCCCCCTCCAAATTTTTTTTTGGTCAAAAAAAGTCCAAAAATGACGGTTTGTGGCATTTTACCACATTAGAGCATTTTTACAGCTAAAAAACTCCTCTAGAAACCCAATAGTCCTGGGTTTTTTTCCCAGTCAAAAAACGTCCCTGCCAAAAAACATTGATTACAGTCTATGTGTGCATGGACACATAGGATAACATGCTGGGGGGTTTTCTGGCTGTAGAAAAAAACATCAAAAGCCAAAAACAGTCGCTGTAAAAACATACAGTGTGCATAAGGACTAATGATGTGCAAAGTTTGCAAATCATTAAAAAAATCTGTGTAAGGCTAGGTTCACACCTATGCAGGTTGTGTTTAAGCCGTTTCTGCATTGCATTTTGCGTTGTGTTTTTGCCGTGTTTTTGCAGCGTTTTTTCTTTTTCTTGTTGCCAGGCAGATTTATAACGCAAAATGCATAAAAAATGTGGCAAAACTCACTACATGCTTTTCTGCAGCATTTCCATTGAAGTCTATAGAACCAAAAACATAACTTTTCGCATTCAAAAAAGTCCTTGACCCTTTCCAAAAATGCACCAGGTGAAAACGTGCAGATGTGAAAATGTTCCATAGGAAATCATGTTAAATGGACTGTACTGTGTTTCTGCAAAATAAAAAACGCTGCAGAAAATGCTTAGGTGTTAACCTGGGGTAAGGCAAATGATAAGGTGAATTGCCTTGAAGTCAACAGGGATAAATTATGATGCATACCTGTAGCACCTTGTGGGGATACTGGGCAAACTATTGAAGAACAAATAGCAATGAAAAAAAAGGTTACACTGGGAGCAGGGGCGGACTGACCATTTGGAAACTCGGGCACTGCCCGAGGGCCCGGGGTCAGTAGGGGGCCCCATGAGATGCCCCTGGTACCTTTTTCATAGGCTTTTTTGAGTTTGGGCAAGGACACAGGGGCCCCATGATCCCCTATTGCCCGGGGACCCCATGAGTTGTCAGTCCGCCCCTGACTGGGAGGAGTGCATTCGTTGGCTACATAATAAAATACACCAATGCTTTAAAGGGTAACTCCACTTTTGTGAAAAAATAAAGCAAAAAAATAATATGGCATATACAACAGCAACAAAAGTCATATTGTACTTTAATGTCATTAAAATGATCTTTCCTTTACAACCTGCAGCCGCTGTCATTTTCTGTAAAAATTGATGCAATATTAAAACTTATAGGCCTTCTGAACGCAGTTAGTGTACAGAACTTCCCCACAATTTCCTACTTGATTGGCTCACTGATTTTCCCAGAAGTCTACACTAAGATACAAGTAACATTTTAGGCATCTTCTGCAATAGTAATTTTATTTTTGGTGAGATACACCCTAAGGGTTCATTCTAAAAAAGATGCAGACACTGCAACTTTCCCCTTTAGAACACTGCAAGTGCATCAGCTGATTATACTGAACTGAATATAACTTATTATACTGATTATAACTGATCATACTGCACATCAGCTGATTATACTGACACTCTAACTCAGGAGCCAGTATTACAAGGACATAGTGGCACATTCAGCTTTTTCTTAAAGCGGTATTAAACCCAAAACCAAAAATGTAATATATTGCAGCTTACCAATCCTTAGATGTGGTGGCTGCATTCGTTTTCTTTTCTTAGGCTTTTTTCCCTCAGTTTTCACCTGGAGATCTGGCCAGTAATACACCTCCTGTAGTACAGTACCCCCACTCTGGATAAAGGAGCACTGGGGGTGCATTTGGACAGCAGCACTGTCAATCTGGGGGGAGGGTAGTGTTAGATGTACTAGTGGATTTAAATACACTAACAAAATGAAGCCAAATTCCAGCTAACACTTTATAAGCAGTTACAGCAACAGTTTTTTTTTCCTTTTGGGATAAAGGTTTTATATAAATAAATAAAAGCTTATTATTGTAAGCACCCCTGTCATAGGTAAATGGTTTGTCTCATCTCCGTAACTGATAGATAATGCTAGAGAGCTTGTTCTTTTGAAAAACAACAGACTTACTGGCTGGATCACCAAGTGAAACTAGAAAAAAGAATACCTTAAAAAAAGGAAAGCAGCCATGATATCTATGAACTGGTTAGCTACAATATAATAAATGTTTCCTATTGGGTTTAATACCGCCTTAAGAACAGACACAGGCAGGACCACAAGGTTTGGTAAAATCTGCAATAAGCATAGATCACCAAGAGGGGAATGTTTTTTTTTTCTCAACAAAAGTGGAGTTACTGTTTGAATTTGCCTTAAAGCTTTACATCGTGTTTCTGTTCAGCATGTTTTTCTGGAATCAGGGCCGGTTCACACCAAGCCCACACATGAATCACACAGCTACGCATGGTGCGGTCCTGTGCAATTCACATGCAGTTCTGTGTGGTGCGATTCCAGCCCAGGGGCGAACTGACAACTCATGGGGCCCCCGGGCAATAGGGGATCATGGGTCCTTGCCCACACTCAAACCACACTCAAAAAAGCCCTATGAAAGGTACCATGGGCATCTCATGGGCCCCCTACTGACCCCGGGCCCTCGGGCAATGCCTGAGTTCTCGAATGGCCAGTCCGCCCCTGTTCCAGCCCATTCTTTATGAATGGGCTAAAAGTGCAGTGCACCAAAAATAGTGCATGCACTAATTTTTAAAATACACTGCACCGCATTGCATTATACAAAGTACCATGCGATCCAGTGCAGGCAGGTGCGGGCGAATGCACTGCGTTTGCGACCTGCATTTGTGGTGTCGTTAACTTTCTATTGACACCCGCTGCAGATCGCAAATGGAGTGCATTCTGCACGCAGTCTGAATCTCATAGGACCGTGCAGTGGGTCCCTGTGTGATTCATGTGTGGACATGGTGTAAACCGGCCCTAAATAATATATTAATGGCACTGTAACTCCCTGCTAGACTCTTGTTTTTTGAGGCTACTGTGCTATATTACAGCTTGCAAAAGAAGTATGACGATCCCTGACAATTACAAAATGTCCCTGTCCACCAATCATGACATTTGTATTTTGAAATACATTACAACATATCCATCTTTAAGTAGCAGAGCAAGTTTTTCTATCATTCTTGTTTCCTGCTTGGCACAGAGAAGCAGATTGGCTTCATTTATGATAAACACTTTGCAAAATATTATTGTCAAACACTCCCCGATAATCCCTGGCACAGCTCAGCTTCCATTTCTAGTTGTTCCACACTATGCTCTATTTATGCTACATTACTCATACTATTTCATGCTGTCTGTTGGCCTGTCTCCTATTTATTTACTATAAATATGAAATAGAACACAGGTAGGCTAGTCACTCAATGACCCATTATAATGCTATAAATGCCGATGTATCGTACTTTAGTGCCATCATGAGCAACCGCTTTCCCGCCGCCCTATAGCAAATATACTGCTACAGGGTGGCAGGGGTGCGCAAAATCATGTATATATACGTGATTTTGCATTACCGGGCATGACGCGAGTGAGAGCCACACATGTGCCCTACCTGTGCCGCTGTTCGCGGCTTTGGCTGTCAATCACCAGGTCCCGGCTGGTGATTACTTTCCGGCACCCGGTGATCACTGAGTATTACCGACAGGGGGTGGGGAGGATCTGTATGTAAACAATACAGATCTCTCTGCTGTCAGCTCCTGCACACTGCTTTGTATGACTCTGCATATCACAGTCATACAAAGCAGTGTGCTTACAATAAAGCACAGCACACAGCCAACATAGTAACACAGCACACTCACATTAACCCCTTCCTGCCCAGTGTCATTAGTACAGTGTCAGTGCTTTTTATTAGCACTGATTTTTATTATTATTATTATTATTATACAGGATTTCTATAGCGCCAACAGTTTGCTCAGCACTTTACAATATAACGGAAGACCAGGGGCGGACTGACCATTTGGAAACTCGGGCACTGCCCAAGGGCCCGGGGTCAGTAGGGGGCCCCATGAGATGCCCCTGGTACCTTTTTCATAGGCGTTTTTGAGTTTGGGCAAGGACACAGGGGCCCCATGATCCCCTATTGCCCAGGGGCACCATGAGTTGTCAGTCCGCCCCTGCGGAAGACAATACAGCAACAATACAGTTCAATACAAGAGGGATAGGAGGGCCCTGCTCCTTGGAGCTTACAATCTAAGATCACTGTATTGGTGTCACTGGGGATGTCAGTGACACCAAGTCAGTTCCCCCCAGTGTCAGAATGCCTGCCACAGTCTCGCTGATCGCTGCCATTACTAGTAAAAAAAAAAAAAAAAAACCCAGTATATATACTGCAATTTGTAAATGCTATAATGTTCACGTAAACCAATGAATTTGCACGTATTGGGATTTTTTTCTTTTAGCAAAGACATGTAGCAGAATACACTTTGGCCTAAATTTATGATAAAATTTGATTTTTTAAACTTTTTGGTGGACATAGCAAAAAGTCAAAAATATAGTTTTTTTTTCTCAAAATTGTCGATCTTTTTTTTAATAGCGCAAAAAGTACAACACGCACAGGCGATCAAATACCACCAAAAGAAAGCTCTATTCATGGGAAAAAAAGGATGTAAATTTCATTTGAGTGCAGTGTTGCATGACTGCTCAATTGTCAGTTAAAATAATGCAGCACCGTATCACAAAAAATGGCCTGGTCAGGAAGGGGGTATATCCTCTGGAGGGCAAGTGGTTAATGCATCAATGTATACTAAGAATATTGCATATTGTTCAGCAGCATAAAGATACATGCAAGGCCATCCATTATTGGATTTCTGCAAGTAGCATCAAAGCCAGTGTGGTTGATTTACTAAAGCAAAAAGGAAGTTGCACTTTGTCAGGGCATTTTCCCCTTACCTAGATGGATGCAGCATTGGTTCAATGCTGCATCTGTCTCCCGCCAGCTCTAAGGGTGAGAACTCAGCAATCACATCACCACTGATCATTAAAGTGTTACTAAACCCACGACAGTAAAATCAGTCTGTATATGCAGTAAACATGCTTGTTATACTCACTGTGGAACCTAAGGGGTTAATCCTCTGCATTGTGTAAAAACGCTGTTTGATCCTGTCTTCTCTGATCCTCCTCTTGTTGAAATGTTCACCTGATAAGGCAGGCTGAACCCGCAGCCACATGCACTTGCTCAGTTTAGTGTATATTGCTAGAGATTTTTTTTTCCTTGGGAGAGTGCATGTGATCAGCACAGGGCTAATCAGCGCTGCCCAGACAGAGGTCAGGGTTTTGCATACTCCTAGAGCAGAAAGATAACCCCTCCTACGAGCTTTAACCAGTGCTCAGCTGAAGTCACAAGACTACTCTAACTGCTGATGAGAAAAGGTATTTAGCAGTTTATATTTACTAAAATGATTGCATTCCCATGTTGTGTGTACTGTGGATGACCAGATAGAGTGAATGCAGGGTCCTGGGTTTAGTAACACTTTAAAATATTGTATGCTACAATTGCCCATCCACATACGATTTCTTCCTTAAACCATATCTAACCTACACCAAATTATGAAATGTATCTAGTTCAACATCCCTGACAGAATTCTAATCAATATTTTGTTTTTAAAACAAAAACTAGTTTCCCAGTCCCGTAAAAGTGCAAGACAAGACAAACTCAACCTACTAGAGCAAAACCACTTCTTTAGGGGCATTTACAGGTATATGCATTTTTATTCTTTATCCTGACAAATGTTTGAAGTAGAGTGATATTGCAATAATTATACTTTTGAACTTTGAAAGGTCTTTAATGGTCTGTAATCATCAATGTGACAATGTATGATTTCTGTTTATTGTCTAGTGGTTTCTGTTCACATGATTTTTATAAGCAATTACCTCTTGCATCTACTGTATAGTTATCCTGTTTGGATACATTTTTTTTCCTAACCCTCTTGTATTGAACTGTATTGTTGCTGTATTGTTTCCTGTTATATTGTAAAGCGCTGAGCAAACTGTTGGCGCTATATAAATCCTGTATAATAATAATAATAGTAATAATAATAATTAAAGTTTAAAGGATAAAAGTAGAAAACTTTTCTTTATCCTAACCAGAACTATTGTGATCTCTGTTAGCCTGTATACATTACTTCTCTACCTCTAATGATTGTTAGGGCTCATGTACACTGTAGTTCCTAAATTGATGTTCAAGAGCTTTTCTGCATTTTTTTCTCTCTCTATTCCTCTAAAAATGACTGAAATAGTTAATTTTTTACTATTTTTAATGCATTGTGGGCATTTTGGAAGGTCTCCTGAGGTTATCTTTTAAAAACGCTTCTAAACGCAAACACACATAAACGTGGTATGCAAACGCGGCTAAACTGACTTTTTCCAGCAGTTTCCATCGTTCAGAACAGTTTTCCAAATGCCCCATGTACATTAACCCCTTGAGATTCAGTGATGGGAAGGCAGTTACTGAACTCCAGGAAGATCAATTGAGTACCACAAGCCTTCTGCCACAATGGCTGACAGTACTTATAGTTCACCGATTCACAGAACTCTGTCAATGAATGATGCGGCTGTGTTGTTGGAGCCCCGCATGGTCATTCTATATTTGAATTGAGACAGTGGGTGTGGGGAGAAGATTCCCCGCCTGCTGTCACAACAGGGGATCGGGTTGTGGGGCCAGCAGGTGTTTTAGTAACATTTTACATATTATTCCATGAATATGAGTGTAACATGTAACAAGTTACTAAAGTTGAACTTATCCTTTAAGCATTTTATAATTCACCTATTCAAAGTAAAAAATCTAAAAAAATAAAAGTCAGCAGCTGCAAAAACTGTAGCTGCTGACTTTTAAAAACAGATAATCACCTGTCCCTCTATCCAGCGGTTTCCTCACCACAGCTGGTTTCACCGGCCGTCCACTCTCCCTGCTGCTGGCATCTTAAGTGTGGGCACCTGGCTGTAACAGCTTGTGGCTTCATGGCCAGGTGCCCACTGCACATGCGCAAGTATTGCTGCGCCTTGTGAATGTTTCCATAAGACTACTGGGAGGGAGGGGAGGGAGGACAACTTCCGATTCTGATTGCCTAGGCGATCACAGCGAAAGTGGGAATGGGTACCTGTAAAAATCTGGTACCTGCTCCCCAAAGGTACCAATCTTTAATGGGAGTGCGGGATCGGGGATGAGGCCTTAAAGCAGAACTTCCCCTTTTAAATGCAAAAAATGCCCATTTTTTGTGAATGAGTTCCAAATACCCACTTTTGTGCATCGAAATACACAAGATTTTCCTACACTGCTCCGGGCAATTCTTTCCTTACCCAAGTGTGCCCTAATCGAATCCTTGCTGTCTTGGTGAAACCCTAAACATCTCCAGTTGAATATCTTAATTGTTACACCATTATGATCATGTCAAATACTGAAATATTCATTTTCCATTTTATCCATTTTTCTCCTTCTGATTATAGTATATTTAGCATATATTTCCTAAGTTTATTAGGTCTCTAACTCAGAAATATAGATGTTCCAATATAACTTTTGTTAGTGCGTCTGATGAATGCGTCTGATGAATCCCTAGTAGTGCGGGCAGTCATTACTGTAGGCTCAGTTTTAGCTTCATAAATGAGTTCTGATTGGCAGTTGAGGACCTCTTATTGGGTAGTTGGGTAATGAGGGCCATAGCTGGTCCTATCAAGTTAATTGGGCATGACTGTATTACCTGTACAGTCAGTCAGTTATTCTAGTTCATCAATATTTGCTTTACTTTCTAAAACGTCTGGGAAGGAAAGCAAATGTCATCAGACTAATATTGGCAAACTATCACATAAAATGAACACATCCAGTCATTCCTCCAGTATCACCATTCCTTTTTTGCATTGTTCATGCAGGACTGAAGGATTTCTCAGCCCCCCATAGCCTTCTCTTTAACCTTATAAAATACATTACACTGCACGGTATGGATGTTAAATTGGCTACTGCTAGACATGTGCGTTTCATTTTGCTACAATTCTTTTTTTCGGCTGAAAATTTTATTTTCGGAGATTTGAATGTATTCAAATCTCCAAATGGACAGAGTAACGAATGTCAGCGAATCCAGACAAAAAGTTATAATGAAATTAACAAATGCATTTGTTTCATTCGGATGATGTCACATGATGCGATAGTAGTTCAGGCCATTGGGGAATTAGTTAAATTTTCAATTTGTTTGACAATTTAGATTCGGATAATGAATAGATATGAAATTTTGTTTCATTCATTAATTTAGATGCACATGATGCCAGGCAATATTGTACAATCAGTTCATGCAATTCTCTTGGTGGTTTGGACTAGCTCCTGAAAATATCGAATCCTTCCAGTTTGAATCCGATTCAATAATATATCAAATATATAGCAATCTTCTGTAAAAAAATTTTCTTGAATCCACCCAGACCAACAAATATACGAAACAAATGCAGAAGATATGAAAAGAATTCCGAAAGCAAATCGATTCAACATAACAAATATGACAAAACAAAATTCTACAATGAACGAATGAAACAAAACTAATATTTTCAGCATACATGTCTAGCCACCGCAACCCTTTTATCAAAACTTACAAAAACAAATACAAAGTAACAATCATGACCTGATAGTTGTCTATTGACATCATTAACCTCCCTGGCGGTATTCCCGAGTGTAGCTCGGGGTAAATTTTTGAGCACCACAAGCGGTAACCCCGAGCTACACTCGGGCTTACCATGCAGCGCTGCTCCGGGATCTCTTCTTCTCTTACCTTGTCCTGCGCTCCCGCGATGTCCCTCCTGCAGTGTCCCCGGCAATGTCCTCCGGTGGATGCCGGCATCTGTCATCTGGGTTCTGTCCCCTGCAACGTCGGGACGTACGGGGGACAGAGCGGCGGGAAATTTGAAAATGACAAAAAGTGACATTCACTAAATTCACTAAAATAACATAGTATAACATTACTGTATCAAACCATTTCACATACATTTTGTCCCTAGTGCTTTGTCCTGTGCCCTGCCTTCATATTTACTGTTCTTTCTGCCTGGAAACCGAGAAACGTCCATGGCATCCAAAAAGCGTCCCTTTAGGGCAAAAGCAATTTTAGACCAGCTAGAGAACAGCGATAGTAAATTAGAACTACTTGCAGAATTGAGTGATAATGATTCATGGGGAAATTCATCATCAGACACTGAAAACGATTCTGCGACTGAGCTCAGTGATGTGCGAACTTGGCGCTATATTTCAAAATTCAGTGTTTTTGGTTTGATTATATTATTGAATAAAATGTATTATTATATTATTATTTTTTATAATTATTTATTAAATTACAATTTATGATTTCGTGTTTCAAATTTTAACATACCCGGGATGTTACTAGACTCTTGTTCGGACAGATTTCAGTGAGTTATTCCTAAAAATTACAGGCCTACAATAAAAAAAATACATATTTCCATGCAAAAAAATGTACCGCTTTGAGCACAGAAATATGGACATAATCAGACCGCTAGGGAGTTAAAGTGATGAAAAATAGTTCCTGACTGGTGTGCACTAGTTCCTGACTGGCAAATGCATCTACCACACCGAGCTAAACATCCCCAAATGTTACTTTCTCTCTCTCTCTCTCTCTCTCTCTCTCTCTCTCTCTCTCTGAGCCTGATCTGATCCAGCCATGTGCATGAAAGCATTTGTGCACACTTCCATGGGGGCACCTGCCAAAGAGGAGGAGCCTGGAGTGCTGGCAGGGGACCCCAGAAGATGAGGATACATGCTGCTCTACCAATTACCATTACCACAGGTAAGTACACCATGTTTGTTATTTTAGTAAAAAAAAAAAACAACTAAGGTTTAATGTCGCTTTAAAACCCTAGATTCACACTTAAGCGAATTTCAGTACGTTTTCCAGTTTACAGAAACACACTACAGTCCATTTATCATGATTTCCTATGGATCTAGTTCACATCTGTGCATCAAAAACACATGCAAATGTATGTACATGCATTTTGGTTTATTTCCCGCATAACAATAGACACCTCCCCCTAGCAACATTAAACACATCCCAAAAAAAATGCAAAACGCTTTAAAAACGTGAAAAAAATGCAACATGCACCAGGAAAATGCATCATCCGCAACCTGCATAAGTGTGAACCTAGCTTTAGAAGCTACACCAAGGTGAACCACCACTACATTCCATTTTGTTTAAGGCCGGTTATAAATTATGGCGTTTGCAATTTTTGTTGAGCTTGTTGGACCTGGCATGGTGACACATTGGATGCTTTCAGCTGCCATTGAGCTTTTCTTGGTTTCTGGTATGCCCCTGCTCCTTTAAAGAAGGAATGGGCTGCCTCCAGGCATACCTACCCTTAACTTATCCATTGCTATATATGCTCCAACGTGGAGATTCTCAAAGACTTGAGTTAGGTCCGCACTATACAGAGAGGTCTTGACAAGGTTATGCCACTTCCACATATTTTTGCAAATGTTGTGCAACTGTGACCTGTTTTTAATGCTAATTCTTAGATGGTTTCATTTGTTTTTCTTGCAGACTAGCTGGTAGATATGCTGGGAAAATGCATGTTTTGGTTGCGCTGTGCAAAGCCCTTCAATGTGCAACTTGCTTTAAAGACAGGTTATAAATTAGGGGGGTTGCTATTTTTGTTCCCCACTATATTCTCCCTGCCTCCAGCCATACCACATCCTAAGAAGGCCCCTTTTTAGGCAAAGTATATGAAGCACTTTATTGCAAGGAGCACACCAGACATTGGTACAAACTGCTTAGCACAAACCTAGATCTATGCTTAGTAAAAACAAATTAGGCAGACTCGATGGACCACATGGTCTTTTTTTCTACTATCATTCTTCTATGTTTCTATGTTGGTAACCCCATAACACCATTGGGACTCATAATTGTATTTTTCCTAGCTGACTTCCTTTCAAAAACCTCCTTTCCACCAAGCTAACAAAGATTCTTTTTTATTTACTCCACTCAACTATACGAAAAGCTGGACAGATGGGTTGGACAGCACATTGAGTAGATGCTCTATTGCAGAATGCTGAATCGTTATGCCCAATGACGTTCTCATTGCTCCTTCCAATCACCTGACTTGACCACCCAATAAGTCCCCCTTCTTCTCCTCAAATCTTTCCAATTACCATTTTCTGGCCTGGCCTTCTCACTTTAGTTATGCAGTCCCTTTCACCTGGCATTTTATCGTCTCCATTTCTTACTGGTACATATGGGACTATAGACAGCAGGCAATAATTCAAAAACATGCACAGTAAAAACCAGAAGACATTTATTGGATGAAATTTGACCGCACCCTTTTTGTTATTGCTTTTTTAAGGTGCATAATAACTTTAAACAGACTTAATAATAAGGAACTCATAAACTTTAATAAAGCAGTCAACTTAGGAACAGCTCAGCAACTAAGACTCAAGCTGTAATTAGAATACACTTCAGAACTTTATTAACTGCCCCCCCCCCCTTTGTAAACAAGGGTGAACCACCACATAATAATGGCCATGACCGGGAGGGGGTCCACAGATGATCCCTCTCTGGTGACTGGCCTTGTATATACTGTAGGGATCACCAAGAATGATAGATTATTGGGGGGTCAGGTGACCTTAGCTGACCTATTCCAAGTCCACCCACTAACACAGGTGCACTGGGGGGGGGGGCTGCAAACTGCAAATGTCATAATCTCATGGGGAAAAGGAGAACCTACCTGTTAGTTTACAGAAGTACTGTAGCAAATATTATATTAAACCCACAACAGTAAAATCAGTCTGTATATGCAGTAAAGCACATTATACTCACTGGAACCTAAAGGGTTAATCCTCAGCATTGTGTAAAAAGGATGTTTGATCCTGTCTTCTCTGATCCTCCCTTTCTTCTACTTTCCTCAATCCATCTGCTGATAGAACAGAGCTTTGGGGGCAAGCTGCACATGCTCAGTTTGGTGTATTGCTAGAGAGTTTATTTTTTCTTGGGACAGTGCATGTGATCAGCACAGGGCCAATCACCACTGTCCAGACAGAGGGTCAGGGGTCATGCAGCCTCATAGGACAATCAGGGGAGAATGAAAACTTCTCCTGCAAGCTTTGCCCAGTGCTCTGCTGGACACTGATAGAAGTCACAAGACTGCTCTAACTTCTGATGAGAAAGGATATTTAGCAGTTTATATTTACTAATAAATTTGCATTTCCATCTTCTGTGAACGGTGGGAGATCAGATATAGTGAATGCAGGGTCCTGAGTTTAGTAACACTTTAAAATTTCACAGAACAACAATAAATAATTGTTTTTAATTGAAGCAGGCTTACATTCTGATAATTATTTTTACAAAAAACTGCTGTCGTGTTTGTTCTATTTTTGTATGCTTCATTCTTTCCTAGTTAGGATTTATTTTTAGTGTTTATTTAGGGAATTTGAACTGTCTTTGGCTTTGTTCCTCAGTGACCCCAGATATCATGGTGAAAACACTCTCCCGTGCACATTTTGTTCAAAACAAAACCCAATATTCTAGTAAGTGAGTAAAATGCAAGGAATGGCAGAAAAAAGCAGAAATCAGTGTTGTGCCTTTCACATTCCTGGGAAGCCATGTAGATAGTGGCCGTGTTGCAACATTATTTTCAGCTAGCTGTGCAGTATTGAGTTTCCACAATTGCATCATGTGTGGTGGGAGAAGGTGTGAGTGAACTGTTCAGTATTTGCTTTGTTCACTGGAGAATGATTTTTCTGTAAAGACAAACACTGTGCTATCTCTTCCTGTTTGAAATGAAAGCTACAATGGCCTTTAAGTATACCTCACTATTAGAATGCAAAAGAGAGCTACCCTGGTGTGGGGGTGGCATAGCAAAAAGTGGGAGTAGCTACAATCCACTGGATATTGGCTTAAAGGGGCATCTTATATAGAGATTGGGCTTTCTTTAGTATACGGCGCATACATATGCTGCAGCCCTTATACCCACAAAACTCTCCTTAAAGTGTTACTAAACCCAGGAGCCTGCATTCACTATACCTGGTCTCCCACATCACACACTAGATGGAACTGCAGTTACTGTAGTAAATATAAGCTGCCAAATACTTTTTCTCATCAGCAGTATATAGCAAACTTGTGACTTCTATCAGTGTCTAGCCGAGCACTGGTTAATCTTGTAGGAGGTGTTTTCATTCTCCTCTGACTGTCCTATGAGACTGCATAACCCTGACCCTCTACCTGGACAGTGGTGACTGGCCCTGTGCTGATCACATGCACCCTCTCAAAGTAAAAAAAACTCTCTAGTAATACACACCAAACCGAGCATATGCAGAGTGCCTCCTGGGGCTCTGTACTATCAGCAGATGGATTGGGGACAGTAGAAGAAAGGGAGGATCAGAGAATATAAGATCAAACAGCCTTTTTACACAATGCAGAGGATTAACCCCTTAGTTCCACAGTGAGTATAACAAGCATGCTTTACTATATATACAGACTGATTGTACTCTTGTGGGTTTAGTAATACTTTAACCCCTTTTCACCATTCTCCAAGCAAGTGCCTTGTGCTATGAGTTCCTTTTTTATTGGTTGAAAAGCAGAGTTGCAGCCATTTTTGTGTTTATTAAAAGTCAGCAGCTACAAAAACTGTAGCTGCTGACTTTTAATAAACACACACTTTTTTGTCCCGGGGTCCAGTGATGTGCTCACCCACGCAGTCCCTTCTCTCCTTCTGTCCTCCATGGTGCCGATATCTCTACTGTGGGCACCAGGCTGTGACATCTTGCGGCTTCACAGCCTGGTTCCCACTGCGCATGTGCGAGTCGTGCCGCGCCTACTGATTGGTCCCAGCAGACTCCTGGGACCTGTGAAAATTTCCAGGAGACTGTGGGAGCAAGGAGGAGGTCGAACGTCTGAGTCACTTCGCTTTGGCGAACTGAGCCGGAAGTGGGAGCGAGTACCTGTCAAAACCAGGTACCCGCTCCCCCCCAAAAGGTGTCAAATATGGCAGTGGAGGGGGGGATGAAGCAAATGAGCAGAGCTTCCGCTTTTGAGTGGAACTCCACTTTAATGTTTGCAATTGGGGGGCTGGAAGATTTGATCAGTAATTCATCACTGCTGCTGTAGCTGTGTTTCAGTGATACAGTAAAAGGATGGTAAAAAAAATCACAGGTGTTTTAGTTTTCTCCTAATGCTATAACCTGTTGTATTTTCTGTAGAAGCGATCCAGCTGGCTATATAGCCATCCTACCACTTCTACTGTATGTGTGCATGGGCAGGTGATTGCCCATTAACCTATTCCCGTCTGCCCTATAGCAGAAGTACTGCTACAGAGCGGCACGGGTGCGCAAAATCACGTGATTTTGCATTTCTGGGTAGGGGGCGCACACAAAGTGTGCAAGCGCCCTACCCGTGCTGCCATTCACAGCCATCAATCACTGGGTCCCTGCCGGTAATTACTTGTCGGTGCCCGGTGATTGCCGAGCATCTCCGACTGGGGGGAACTGTTTGTAAACAAAATAGTTCTCTCCCCTCTCAGCTCCTGCACACTGCTTTGCATGGCTATTACAAGCAGTGTGCTTACAGTGAAGCACAAACAAACAGCTCACAGTAAAACACACTCTGGCCCCCATCCTATCTATCCATCTGTGACTAGTTTAATGCTCCCAGGTGGAAGGAGGCAGCAGTAGAATGGCCTGAAAGGGAGAATCAAAGTAAGTGGGTGCAAGGCTCCACAGTTCACATGTCTGCTAGACCTAATACTAAGAAAAAAGGGCCCTCAAAATAAGAATGGGTGTTTGCAACACAAAACCAGTTAATTTCATGGCAAACATCTCATCATATGGCCATGGAAGATGTCCTGTGAGTCAACTTCCATTTAGTTTGTGTTGAAAACTTCCTGTTAGCATCTGCCTTGCCCTGAGAAAATATGTTCTGTTTACTTTTCAGCTGCCAAATCTCACAGCTTGTCAGTCACCTGTTTTCTATATTATACAGGTTTTAACCATGTCTTAAAGCAGTAGTAAACCGCAAGAAAGAAAAAAGAAAAAAAGGCCCCTGCAAGGTAATATCATAATGTGCTAATATGCTTCGCACACTAACACATTATGTAAAACTTAGCTTAACCTCCCTGGAGGTCTAACTAATCAATATTTTTGGATATCAAAGCGGTACATTGTTTTGCATGGAAATTTGTTTTATATTGTAGGCCTGTAATTCTTAGGAATGCCTAACTTAAATCTGTCCAAACAAGAGTCTAGTAAACATCCTTGTAAAGTTTGAAACACAAAATCATAAATTATAATATAATAAATAATTCTAAAAAATAATATAATAATAATAAATTAATTCAATAATGTAATCAAACCAAAAACACTGAAATTTGAAATAGAGCGCCAAGTTCGCACATCGCTGAGATCAGTCGTAGAATCGTGTCTGATGACAAATTTCTCCACAAATGATTATCACTCAATTCTGCAAGTGGTTCTAATTCACTATCATTGTTTTCTAGCCGGTCTAAAACTGCTTTTGACCCAAAGGGACACTTTTTGGATGCCATGGACGTTCTCAAGTTTCCAGGCAGAATGAATGGTAAAAGTGTAGGCAGGGCACAGGACAAAGCATTAAGGACAAAATTTAGGTGAAATTGTTTGATACAGTAATGTAAGTAATGTAATACTATCAGATTACAATGTATTGTGTGTATGTCATATTTTTACTTTTTTTAATCTGCTGCCAGTTCCGCTCCCCTGTGTCCAGATGCTCGCAGGGAACAGAACCCAGAAGACGGATGCCAGCATCGGCCAGAGGACATGGCCGGAGGACACAGTGGGAGGACATCGCAGGATTGCAGGACAAGGTAAGGATCTGGGGATCGCAGGACAAGGACTACAGTGTAATCCCAAGTGTGGCTTGGGGTTACTGCTTTAGGTACTGTAAATTAACCCCGAGCCACACTCGGGATTACAGCTAGGAAGGTTAAAAAAAAGCCCTCCAGCGGTGCACTGTCACTGCTGCAGAGGCTTCCATGTTCACCTGGTGCTTCTGGGTTTGAGATCTCTGGCTGTCTAACAGGCCGGGCCACGGCACATAGCTCTGAAGGAACAACATGGGTATGCCATTTCTTCAGAGTGCATGTGCCGGCTATAAGAAAGACAGAATATCTCCTAAACGGTGCACTTTTTTAGTGTTTTTGATTAGCATTTAGCGACATTTTGCTGCGTTTTTTATTGTTTTTTTAACCCCCCCAAATTTTATTTGCTCAAAAAAAGTAAAAAAAGCCTATTTGCCGTGATTCACTGCGTTTTGCCACGTTTTTCAGCATTAGAGCGTTTTTACAGCTAAAAAGCTCCTCTAGAAAGCCACTAGTTCTGGGGTTTTTTTCCAGCCAAAAAACGCCCCTGCCAAAAAACGTTAATTACAGTCTATGTGTGCATGAACACATAGGATAGCATGCTGGGCGGTTTACTGGCTGTAGAAAAAATATGTCAAAAGTCAAAAACAGCCGCTGTAAAAACATCCAGTGTGCTTGAGGACTAAATGGCTTCAAACATGCTTGGGACAAACATAGATCTATACTCAGACATAAAAGTTAACCACTAGGGGACCGCTCACAGTATATATACCATGGCAAAGCGGCCCCTGTAGGCAGGGTCATGTATATTTATTTATTTCAGGTACTTATATAGCGCTGTCAATTTACGCAGTGCTTTACACATATATATATATTGTACATTCACATCAGTCCCTAACCCTCAAGGGGCATACAATCTAAGGTTCCTAACTCACATTCATACATACACATACTAGGGACAATTTAGACAGGATCCAATTAACCTACCAGCATGTCTTTGGAGTGTGGGAGGAAACTGGAGTACCCGGAGGAAACCCACACAGGCACAGGGAGAACATGCAAACTCCAGGCAGGTGGTGCCGTGGCTGGGATTCAAACCAACGACCCTAGTACTGCCAGGCAGAAGTGCTAACTATTTAATCACTGTGCTGCCATATTGTTATACTATGTTAAAATTGTGATTATCATTGCAACCAACATTTATCTCTTTTTTTTTAATTCTACAAAATGCAACATTATTGTAATTAACCATGGTTGGTATTTGCTATTGAATTCTCATCTTATCAGATCTTATCACATCTTATCCACTGTGCTGCCCGTATATAAAAGTGATCCTTGTTTACATGCTAGGGGGTACGCAAGAGGCGAGTGACCGCCCTGCTCGCGGCACCGATCGCAGCCGTGGGAGTCAATCACCGGGTCCTAGCCGGTCATTACCCACTGGGTCCTGGCGATTGCAGGCAAACAGTGACACAGAGCACAGCTCCATTGTTTTCAATGCAGCTCTGCTCCCTGTCAGTTCCCAGCACACTGTTCCGGAGAGCAGAGATTAGCTTTCCTGGACAGCGTGAAACAGTAAAGCACACCCCCCCAGCCCACTAGTAAAACACTCCCCTCACACAGTTAACCCTTTGATTGCCTAAAAATGTTAACCCCTTCCTCCCCAGTGCCATTAGTACAGTGTCAGTGGGGTTTTTTTTGCACTGATCACTGTATTGGTGTCACTGGGGATGTCGGTGACCCCAAGTCAGTTCCCCCCCAGTGTCAGAATGTCCGCCACAGTCCCGCCATAAATTGCTGATCGCCGCCATAAGTCGCTGATTGCTGCTATTATTAGTATAAAAAAAAATCCAGTATATATACCGCCATTTGTAAACGCTATAACTTTCATGTAAACCAATGAATTTACACGTTTTTGGGATTTTATTTAGCAAAGACATGTCGCAGAATACATTTTGGACTAAATTTAAGATGAAATTTGATTTTTACATTTTTTTACTGGACATGTTTAATAGCAAAAAGTCCAAAATATTGTTTTTTTTCTCAAAATTGTTGGGGTTTTTTTTATAGCGCAAAAAGTAAAAAACCGCACAGGCAATCAAATGCTACCAAAAGAAAGCCCAATTCATGGGGGGAAAATGATGTAAATTTCATTTTGGTGCAGCGTTGCATAACCGCGCAGTTGTCAGTTAAAATGACACAGCGCCATAACACAAACTACTTCTGTAACCGCTTCCTGACCGCCCTATAGCAGAAATATTTTTATTATTATACATTGTTTATATAGCGCCAAAACGTTTGCTCAGCGCTGTACAAAGATAGATGGGGTACCACTTATATGTGGACAACTTTTATTCAAGCGTGCCACTATTTAGACATTTGTACAATCTTGAAACTGGCGCATGTGGCATCATGTGACCAAATGTGTGCCCACAATTAGAAGTGGGTGGATACAGGGTGGTATATTCTAATGGTGGGCATACCACACACATTTTCTGGCAGAGATTTCTTCTCTTATTTTCATTCAGTCCACAGGCTGCATACAAAAAAAAAGAACATAGCTTATACCACTGTATAATAATATACAGTAATACCTCGGCTTACAAATGCCTCTGTTAACGTAATTTTTGGTTTATGAATGAAAATCCATTGAAAATAATTTTTTACAAATTTTTTTTTCACAATACGAAGTGTATGTCTGCTGATTTTTAAATGCAATTGCCGTCTTTTTTTTTCTTCACTATAGCTCACAACATTAGCTGTCAGTTTCGCCGGAAGCTAAAGGATACTTTGTATATTTTAAGAAACTGAAAGGTAACATTGTATGTTTTAACTTCGGGAAATGAATTAAAAGAAACTTTCTCTCTTTCAGCTGGAGGGGGAAAGTGACAGATGGATTTCTGAACTACTGTATAGTGAAGAAAAAAAAAACAAAAAACAGTAATTACCAGGGGCGGACTGACCATTTGGAAACTCGGGCACTGCCCGAGGGCCCGGGGTCAGTAGGGGGCCCCATGAGATGCCTCTGGTACCTTTTTCATAGGCTTTTTTGAGTTTGGGCAAGGACACAGGGGCCCCATGATCCCCTATTGCCCGGGGGCCCCATGAGTTGTCGGTCCACCCCTGGTAATTACATTTAAAAACTCGCACCTGATAGCTGAGTGTAAAATAATTTTTTTCATTGGCAGCAATTCTTTTACATTCAGCTGTCAGTGGGGAACCCCGCTGACAGCTGAAACATTAACACATGGTTGTCACTACTAAAATACCCCAGGAGTTAATAAAATAACTCATGAGGTATTTTAGTAGCGTTTACTGTTTTTCTGACCTTCAGGAACGGATTAATTGGTTTTCAGTGCATTCCTACAGGAAACAGTGTTTCGGTTTACAAATTCTTCGCTATACAAAATTTCCTGCAGAACGAATTAAATTCATAATCTGACGTATTACTGTATACCCAACAAGGACCAGCGACGTACTGGTACATCACTGGACTTTGAATGGTTATACCAGGATGATGCCTACAGCTGCAGGCATCATCCTGGTATCATTTTTTTCAGCCAGCGATCGGCTTTCATGTAAAAGCAATCCTAGTGGCTAATTAGCTGCAGGATTGCTTTTACAAGTAGCGGAAAATATTGCCCCCCTCCCCCACTGCCTTCCACGGCCTTCTCGGGCAGTCCCGTGCCATCGGGGCAACCTGAGAATGCAGCCAGTGTTTCTACCAGATGACCATAGAGCTGATTGGAGACCAGAATGGTGCCATCATCTCTATAGCCTAAGAAATCAGAAGCTACAAGCATTTCATCACTTCAGTTTCACAGGATATAAACAGCGGCATTTGTAAATTGGGAAAGCATCTGATCACACCGATCTTGGAGAGATTAGATAATATAAGTGCCAGGGGCGGACTGACAACTCATGGGGCCCTCGGGCAATAGGGGATCATGGGGCCCCTGTGTCCTCGCCTACACTCAAACTACACCCAAAAAAGCCTATGAAAGGTTCCAGGGGCATCTCATGGGACCCCCTACTGACCCCGGGCCCTTGGGCAGTGTCCGAGTGCCTGAATGGTCAGTCCACCCCTGGTAAGGGCAGAGGAGATATCTAGAGTCTGATAGAACCCAGATTTCTCAAAAAAGAATATATGACAATGCCCATTGAAGTTATAGGGGATATTTGCATTCCCTGTGATAGCATTAAAAGTGATAAAAAAAAAAAAAATTAAAGGGACAGTGTAAAAATAATAAAAAAATCAAAATAATTTTTAAAAAAAGTACCCTCGCCCCCCCTTGACCCTGTGCCAGTATGGAAACAGTGGTTGCACCATGCATGTGAGGCATTGCCACGAACGTCAGATCAAGGGAAGTAATTCTAACACTAGACCTCCTCTGTAAATCTAAAATGGTAGCTTGTAAAGGCTTTTAAAATGCTGCCTATGGATATTAAAAATGTATGCAGTTTGTCACCATTGCATGGAGGATGCGCAGTTTTAAAGCATGTTATGTTTTGGTATCTATTTATTCGGCATACCATCATCTTTTATATTTTACTAAATAAGTGGCCAATATTTTGTGTTATTGTGCATTAAAAGTAAAAAAAGTGTATTTTTTTTAGAAAAAATTGTGTTTGAAAAATCGCTGCGCGAGTACTGTGTGACATAAAAAATTGCAGCACCCACCATTTTATTCACTAGGGTGTTTGCTTTAAAAAAATATATAATGTTTGTGGTTTAAATTAATTTCCTAGCAAAAAATACTGATTTTTTTCATGGGAACTAAAAGTGCCAGAAAAGGCTTGGTCTTCAGGTGGTTAGAAGAGTGAGTGATGTGTGGCATAAACTTCTAATGCTGAGCATAAAATGCCCCCACCCCCCAAAACGACCCCTTTTTGGAAAGTAGACACCCCAAACTATTTGCTGAGAGGCATATTGAATCAATAGAAGAATTTCTTTTTTACCACACGTTTTTAGAAAATGACAAACAAATTTTTTTCTTTTTGGACACAAAATTGTCACTTAAATGATTTATTGCTCACACATACCATAGGTATATGTGGAATTACTCCCCAAAATACATTCTGCTACTTCTCCCGAGTATGGGGGTACCACATGTGGGAGATGTTTTGGCAGTCTAGCGAAGTATGGGACCCCAAAATCCAATAAGCACCATCAGGCTTTTAAAGGGCTTCATTTCCTCATTACACTTCCTGACTACCTATCACAGTTTCAGAGGCCCTGAAATGCCAGGATAGCACCAAACCCCCCCAAATTGACCCCTTTTTGGAAAGTAGACACCCCAAGGAATTTGATAAGAAGCATGGTGATTATTTTGCAGATCTCGTTTGTTGCCAGAAGTTTTTGAAATTTGAAGAAAAAAAACAAAAACATATTTTTTCTTTTCTTTTTTTATATTTCAAAACCTTGTGAGAAAAAATTAGATCTGCAAAATACTCACCATGCCTGTTTTTAAATTCCTTGGGATGTCTACTTTCCAAAAAGGGGTAATTTGGGGGGGGGGGTTTGGTGCTATCCTGGCATTTCAGGGCCTTCGAAACTGTGATAGGTAGTGGGGAAGTGAAATGAAGAAGTTACGCACCTTCAGGCTTTCAAAGTGGTCATTGGATTTCAGGCTCCTGTATGTGGCTAGGCTCCCAAAAAGTCTCACACATGTGGTATCCCCATACTCGGTAGAAGTAGCAGAATGTATTTTGGGGTGTAATTCCACATATACCCATGGCTTGTGTGAGAAATATATCATTTAAATGACAACTTTGTGTAAAAAAAAAAAAAATGTTTTTGTCATTTTCCAGAAACTTGTGGAAAAAAAGTAAATCTTCCATGGACTCAATATGCCTCTCAGCAGATAGCTTAGGGTATATACTTTCCGAAAAGGGACCATTTGGGGGTGTTTGTACTATCCTGGTATTTTAGCACCTCAAGAAATGTGATGGACAGTCAGAAAGTAAAAGCTGTGTAAATTCCTATAGATTCCATTATCTATACCATAGTTTGTAGACGCTATAACTTTCACACAAAGCAATCGATATACACTTATTGGGATTTTTTTAACCAAAAACATGTAGCAGAATACATTTTGGCCTAAATTTATGATGAAATTTTTGTTTTTTTGGATATTTTTTATCACAGAAATTAGAAAATATCATTTTGTTTAAAAAACATTTTTTTTTCAAAATTTTTTTGTTTATAGCGCCAAAAATAAAACGTGCACAGGTGATCAAATACCACCAAAAGAAAGCTCTATTTGTGTGAAAAAAGGGACATAAATTTCATTTATGTACCATATTGCATGACCGTGCAGTTGTCTGTTAAACTAGTGCAGTGCTGTATAGCAAAAAAATAGCATGAATTACAGTATCTATACCATACATTGTAGACGCTATAACGTTCACACAAAGCAATCAATATACACTTATTGGGGGTTTTTTTTTAACCAAAAACATGTAGCAGAATACATTTTGGCATAAATTTATAACTAACTTTGAGTTTACTATATATTTTTTATATCCAAAAGTAAAAAAATATTGTTTTTCTTCAAAATGTTCGGTCTTTTTTTGTTTATAGCACAAAAAATAAAAAGCGCACAGGTGATCAAATACCACCGAAAGAAAGCTCTATTTGTGTGAAAAAAAGGACGGAAATTTTGTTTGGGTACAGCAATGCATGACCGCGCAATTATCAGTTGAATTAGTGAAGCGCCGAGTAGCAAAAAGAGGCCTGGTCATTAAGGGGGGTAAATCCTCAGGAGGGCAAGTGGTTAATTAAATAAAAAAAGCAAACACACAAACGATGTGACAAACTCCCACGCTCCTACCTAAAAGCTAATACCTACCAACAAAGGTAAAGCTGCTACATACAGTCATATACCCATAGACAAAAAATATAAATGAAACACAAATGATGCAGCGCTACTACCATTTATAAATCTTCACACATAAATGAATAAGTGAAACAGTGCAAAATTAGTGACACAAATACACAATATTAAATAGTGCCAAAAAACTCATAAATTATCACGTGTGACAAGTGTCAATACGAGGTCCTAAAAGGACCAAATAACAGAAATGGTGCCCCAAGTAATCCAATGGCATCCAATAGTGCTCCAAATCAAACAAGTAAGTCACAACAGGACTCAATGTGCTAAAAAACCCTCCCACCGGAACTAAAAATCAGTTCCCACCATATAACACAACACACACGTGCATCCCAATAAACGCATAAACTAAGAACTGATCATGCAAACAAACATGAATAAATGAATATATAAAGTCCCTTGAGGTGTAAAACCCCTGACAATATACAAAAAAACATATTCTTGAAGAAAAAAAAAAAGTGCTGATAAATGTGCAGAGATATCCAAAAATGGCTGAATTGCCCGCTCACCTCCCTCTTGCGACAGGGTCAAAAGGCCTTCAGGATCACTAACACATGGACCCTTAATAGTAGGTAATCCTCCACAGCTCTCCACACTGACCTCCCCTCATGTACAGATTCCAGCACAGGCTCACAGGGCAAGCAGATCTTCTTTTCAGGCACATAAGGTGGCTGCAGCCACTTGATCCCTCAGAAAATAGAAGTGAACGCTTAACCCATGACTTCATCAGGGCAAAACATGCCACGTGTTAAGCGTGACGATACGCGTTGGCGGTGACGCACTTCCGGTCAGACGCCTTCTTTATTTACTTTGGACACCCATGCAAGTACATTTGATCTGAGGTTTGATTTACATGTGATGTTCAAGATGATTTTAAATGTGAGCATATTCTATATGTGATACTTTGTTTGGTGAATAAATTCCATCTAAATCTACTTGTCTGTCTAGCACTACCCTCTTCTCAGGTTGAAAGTGTTAGGGGTGGCTATGTTGATCCCCCACAGCCACCCTAAGACAGGGAGTATGTTACTGGTCAAATCACCAGAAAAAAAACGCAATGGTAAGGTTTATAAAACTTTTATCTCAAAAGGAAAAACTTGCTGTAACTGTTCATAAGGTTTAAAGTGTAAAATCAGTCTGTATATGCAGTAAAGCATGCTTGTTATACTCACTGTGGAACCTAAGGGGTTAATTATCTACATTGTGTAAAAACGCTGTTTGATCCTGACTTCTCTGATTCTCCCCTTCTTCCAGTGTCCTCTCTTATCTCCTGATAAGACATATCATGTGGAGACACTCTGCACATGCTCAGTTTGGTGTGCATTGCTAGAGAGTTTTTTCTTCTTGGGAGAGTGCATGTGATCAGCATAGGGTTAATCAGCACTGTCTAGACAGAGGTCAGGGGTTCTGCATCCTCCTGGAACAGAATGAAAATTTATCCTACAAGCTTTAACCAGTGCTCTGCTGGACACTGATTGAAGTCACAAGACTGCTCTAACTGCTGATGAGAAAAAGTTGTTAGCAGTTTATATTTACTAAAAAATTGAATTTCCATGTTCTGTGTATTCTGGGAGACCAGATATAGTGAATGCAGGGTCCTGGGTTTAGTAACAGTTTAAGGATGGAGTTTGACTTTAATTTGTTAGCCCATCTAAATCTAGCAGCCCAGATCCTCCTCTTCTCAGGTCCCCTGCTGGCGCTCATGGCCCCTCCCCCCTGTCAGGTGCTCCCACAGCAAGCAGCTTGGTGTTGGGGCACCCGCTGCTCTGTATGTCCATTTACACAGCCGTGGCTTGGCCCTGCCCCATCTCTCTTCTCATTGGCTCACTGGCTGTGATTGGCTGTCTCAGCCAATTAGGAGAGGGAGTCCCCGGATTGCCGAGACTCCAGTGCACATCACTGGATTGAGAGGGGGCTTAGGTGGGGCTGGGGGGATGCTGCACAGAGAAGTTTTTTTACCTTCATGCATAGAAACCTTGAGCCTTTACAACCACTTTAACTTTGAAAAGAAAGAACTATGTGAAAAGAAAATCAATGTTTACATATTTCGGCTGCGCCTGACTGGATAATTACAGTGAATTTTCTCACATTTTATTGTGTCAAAACATTCTCAACTCCTTTGGTAAATCAGCTTGTGTACAGGTTGTTGAGCAATCTATGGGGGTTATTTACTAAAACTGAAGCATGCAAAATCTGGTGCAGCTCTACATACAAACCAAAAAGCTTCCAGGTTTTATTGTCAAAGCTTATTTAACTCCTTCCCACCCAGCCTATTGTAGGATGATGGCCAAGCGGGATCCCTATTATCCTGGGAGGACGTCATATGGGGTTCTCTAAGGATCAAGTCACACTCCGGCGTGATCTGTCATCGGCTGTGTCCATAAGACATGGCTAATGACAGATCACTACACCTGCCTGCTGCCAGGGTCATGTGATCACTGTGACCCAATCACAGCAGATCACATGACAGTTGTAAACAATGAATGGCTTCCTTTCATGCCATTCATTGCTTACAACTGTGCTGCGAGCTGTGATTGGTCACAGTGGTCCCATGTACAAACTGGGCCAATCAGAGTTCATCTGTAGCATGTGATCAGTTGTAGCCAATCATAGCTGATCACAAAAAAAATTACTAAATGAATCAGTTTTATTCAGTAAAAATGCTTGCTTATACCAATAAATTTGTTGGTATAAACAATCACAATGTATAAAAAAAATCCTGATCACTTGCCCAGAGTAGTACAAAAAAAAGTAATAACATTTTTTAAAATTTGTTTTAATTTCAAAAAGTATTCATTTTTTTTTTTCAATGTACTGCTGCCAGTCAGTGTCCCTGATCACCACCGCACCAGTTATATGATGACGTGGTACTGCATTGGTGGGAATATGTACAAAAAAAAAATGTTTTTACTTTTTTTCATTTCTTCATTTTCCACAAAATTACAACATTTTAAAAATGACAAAAAATTACAACTTCAAAAAATTTGCCATGCCTCTTACTAAATACCTCAGACTGTTTACTTTCCAAGCAAGCAGTCATTTAAGGGGTATTTGTACTGTCCTGGCATTTTTGTGCCTCAGGAAATGAGATAGGCAGTCAGTACATCAGGATTTATTCATTTTTAGATATATCATAGTTTGTGGACTCTGTAAGTTTCCTACCAACTAAATAATAAACACTGATTTGGGTTATTTTCACCAAAGAAATTTAGCAGAATACACTTTGGCCTAAATTTGTGTAGAAAGATTATTTATTTGCAAAATTTTATAACAGAAATGCAATATTAAAAAATTTTCAGTCTTTTTTCATTTATAGTGCAAAAAATAAAAAAGCAGTGGTGATAAAATACCACCAAAAGAAATCTCTATTTGTGTGAAAAAAATTATAATAATTTCATCTGGGCACAGTGTTGCATGACTGCGCAATTGTCATTCAAAGTGCGACAGCGCAGAAAGGTGAAAATTGGCCTGGGCAGGAAGGGGGTGGAAGTCCCCAGTAGGCAAGTGGTTAAACAAGCTGAAGTTAGATGGTGATTGGCTACCATGCAGAGCTGCACCAGTGTGTGAGTGCTCCTGTGTGTGGTGTGGCGTGTTCATACCGGAGACCCTATGACAAAGCTAAATAACATGTTTTGCTGTTTCATTCTTTATTAGAGATATAACCAGGTATTAAAAACCATTTAATATCACATCATGCAGTCTCATTTCTGATACACACATAGAGGTATAAAAGAGAATACTCAGATACCTGAACATGTATGACATATGGTTCAATACACATAAGTGATTTGCTTTGTATTGCATTCCAGAGATCTCGGTTGTATCCTTAGACAGTCAGCTCTGGCTTACCTCACACCTTTTTTGTTTGCCCAGGTTAAATATGCACCCATGCCATGTGCTGAAAATGATTGGTGCCACAACACAGGCATACTCAAACAGAAATTGCTAAAAGGGAAAAAAAACCCATTGATTTAAAAGAGAAGTATGGAGTTTTTTTTATTTTAAATCATACTTACTTAGGTGGATGCAGCATCGATCCAATGTTGCATCTGTCCCCTGCCGGCTCTAAGGATGACAACTGAGTGATCGTTGATGAGAGATCAATGACCATGGCAAAGCGGCCCCTGTAGGCAGGGTCATGTATATTTATTTATTTCAGGTACTTATATAGCGCTGTCAATTTACGCAGTGCTTTACACATATATATATATTGTACATTCACATCAGTCCCTAACCCTCAAGGGGCATACAATCTAAGGTTCCTAACTCACATTCATACATACACATACTAGGGACAATTTAGACAGGATCCAATTAACCTACCAGCATGTCTTTGGAGTGTGGGAGGAAACTGGAGTACCCGGAGGAAACCCACACAGGCACAGGGAGAACATGCAAACTCCAGGCAGGTGGTGCCGTGGCTGGGATTCAAACCAATGACCCTAGTACTGCCAGGCAGAAGTGCTAACTATTTAATCACTGTGCTGCCATATTGTTATACTATGTTAAAATTGTGATTATCATTGCAACCAACATTTATCTCTTTTTTTTTAATTCTACAAAATGCAACATTATTGTAATTAACCATGGTTGGTATTTGCTATTGAATTCTCATCTTATCAGATCTTATCACATCTTATCCACTGTGCTGCCCGTATATAAAAGTGATCCTTGTTTACATGCTAGGGGGTACGCAAGAGGCGAGTGACCGCCCTGCTCGCGGCACCGATCGCAGCCGTGGGAGTCAATCACCGGGTCCTAGCCGGTCATTACCCACTGGGTCCTGGCGATTGCAGGCAAACAGTGACACAGAGCACAGCTCCATTGTTTTCAATGCAGCTCTGCTCCCTGTCAGTTCCCAGCACACTGTTCCGGAGAGCAGAGATTAGCTTTCCTGGACAGCGTGAAACAGTGAAGCACACCCCCCCAGCCCACTAGTAAAACACTCCCCTCACACAGTTAACCCTTTGATTGCCTAAAAATGTTAACCCCTTCCTCCCCAGTGCCATTAGTACAGTGTCAGTGGGGTTTTTTTTGCACTGATCACTGTATTGGTGTCACTGGGGATGTCGGTGACCCCAAGTCAGTTCCCCCCCAGTGTCAGAATGTCCGCCACAGTCCCGCCATAAATTGCTGATCGCCGCCATAAGTCGCTGATTGCTGCTATTATTAGTATAAAAAAAAATCCAGTATATATACCGCCATTTGTAAACGCTATAACTTTCATGTAAACCAATGAATTTACACGTTTTTGGGATTTTATTTAGCAAAGACATGTCGCAGAATACATTTTGGACTAAATTTAAGATGAAATTTGATTTTTACATTTTTTTACTGGACATGTTTAATAGCAAAAAGTCCAAAATATTGTTTTTTTTCTCAAAATTGTTGGGGTTTTTTTTATAGCGCAAAAAGTAAAAAACCGCACAGGCAATCAAATGCTACCAAAAGAAAGCCCAATTCATGGGGGGAAAATGATGTAAATTTCATTTTGGTGCAGCGTTGCATAACCGCGCAGTTGTCAGTTAAAATGACACAGCGCCATAACACAAACTACTTCTGTAACCGCTTCCTGACCGCCCTATAGCAGAAATATTTTTATTATTATACATTGTTTATATAGCGCCAAAACGTTTGCTCAGCGCTGTACAAAGATAGATGGGGTACCACTTATATGTGGACAACTTTTATTCAAGCGTGCCACTATTTAGACATTTGTTCAATCTTGAAACTGGCGCATGTGGCATCATGTGACCAAATGTGTGCCCACAATTAGAAGTGGGTGGATACAGGGTGGTATATTCTAATGGTGGGCATACCACACACATTTTCTGGCAGAGATTTCTTTATTTTCATTCAGTCCACAGGCTGCATACAAAAAAAAAGAACATAGCTTATACCACTGTATAATAATATACAGTAATACCTCGGCTTACAAATGCCTCTGTTAACGTAATTTTTGGTTTATGAATGAAAATCCATTGAAAATAATTTTTTACAAATTTTTTTTTCACAATACGAAGTGTATGTCTGCTGATTTTTAAATGCAATTGCCGTCTTTTTTTTTTCTTCACTATAGCTCACAACATTAGCTGTCAGTTTCGCCGGAAGCTAAAGGATACTTTGTATATTTTAAGAAACTGAAAGGTAACATTGTATGTTTTAACTTCGGGAAATGAATTAAAAGAAACTTTCTCTCTTTCAGCTGGAGGGGGAAAGTGACAGATGGATTTCTGAACTACTGTATAGTGAAGAAAAAAAAAACAAAAAACAGTAATTACCAGGGGCGGACTGACCATTTGGAAACTCGGGCACTGCCCGAGGGCCCGGGGTCAGTAGGGGGCCCCATGAGATGCCTCTGGTACCTTTTTCATAGGCTTTTTTGAGTTTGGGCAAGGACACAGGGGCCCCATGATCCCCTATTGCCCGGGGGCCCCATGAGTTGTCAGTCCACCCCTGGTAATTACATTTAAAAACTCGCACCTGATAGCTGAGTGTAAAATAATTTTTTTCATTGGCAGCAATTCTTTTACATTCAGCTGTCAGTGGGGAACCCCGCTGACAGCTGAAACATTAACACATGGTTGTCACTACTAAAATACCCCAGGAGTTAATAAAATAACTCATGAGGTATTTTAGTAGCGTTTACTGTTTTTCTGACCTTCAGGAACGGATTAATTGGTTTTCAGTGCATTCCTACAGGAAACAGTGTTTCGGTTTACAAATTCTTCGCTATACAAAATTTCCTGCAGAACGAATTAAATTCATAATCTGACGTATTACTGTATACCCAACAAGGACCAGCGACGTACTGGTACATCACTGGACTTTGAATGGTTATACCAGGATGATGCCTACAGCTGCAGGCATCATCCTGGTATCATTTTTTTCAGCCAGCGATCGGCTTTCATGTAAAAGCAATCCTAGTGGCTAATTAGCTGCAGGATTGCTTTTACAAGTAGCGGAAAATATTGCCCCCCTCCCCCACTGCCTTCCACGGCCTTCTCGGGCAGTCCCGTGCCATCGGGGCAACCTGAGAATGCAGCCAGTGTTTCTACCAGATGACCATAGAGCTGATTGGAGACCAGAATGGTGCCATCATCTCTATAGCCAGTGTGTGAGTGCTCCTGTGTGTGGTGTGGCGTGTTCATACCGGAGACCCTATGACAAAGCTAAATAACATGTTTTGCTGTTTCATTCTTTATTAGAGATATAACCAGGTATTAAAAACCATTTAATATCACATCATGCAGTCTCATTTCTGATACACACATAGAGGTATAAAAGAGAATACTCAGATACCTGAACATGTATGACATATGGTTCAATACACATAAGTGATTTGCTTTGTATTGCATTCCAGAGATCTCGGTTGTATCCTTAGACAGTCAGCTCTGGCTTACCTCACACCTTTTTTGTTTGCCCAGGTTAAATATGCACCCATGCCATGTGCTGAAAATGATTGGTGCCACAACACAGGCATACTCAAACAGAAATTGCTAAAAGGGAAAAAAAACCCATTGATTTAAAAGAGAAGTATGGAGTTTTTTTTATTTTAAATCATACTTACTTAGGTGGATGCAGCATCGATCCAATGTTGCATCTGTCCCCTGCCGGCTCTAAGGATGACAACTGAGTGATCGTTGATGAGAGATCAATGACTGTCAGTCACCGTTGTCTGCCGTGCCCCCCCAGCACTCACTGGAGTGCTAGGCTGTGGAGGGGGTGGAAGCGGCTGGCTCAGCCTCTCAGAGGATCGCTGAAAGGTTGAGCCGGGTGCTGGTCCAGGCTCCTGGGTGGATCCTGACTATATGGTCGCAATCTTTCCCCGGCGTGGACCGGCTCTATGATGTCAGCTGACAGCATGCTTTAGCAAGCTTTGGCTGTACTTCTTTAATTCCAAAAAAGTGCTATAGCAAACTGAATATTGGAGACCACTTTTGACCAGCGTGATTACCTAAATTTGTTTTTCCAAGTGCAACCTGCATATGGTACTGTACATACTGACCTTCTCATCTAACTTTTTCTATAGGCTTTACTATCACCATCGTCACTACTACCACCCATACACATGACACAAGCAGTACCCCATACTATCCAAATACAATCCAATATGAGCCAAAGTTTGATGTATTATTTTGCCAGAGAGGAAATTACTTTGACCACAGATAAAGATGAACAATGTACACTGGGATGGCAAAGCATAGATGCATGGCTTGAGGAAGATAAAACTGTACCTTGGTATGTCACAATACCAGGGTCAAGTGGGCAGGATCTTCTTTCAATTGGGAAAACTAGGCCTTATGCCTTTGAATTGAAGGGATCACACTGTAAAAGCCATACCTTCTTGCAGGGGTTCCTGGTGAACACCAGGTCTTGGGGAAGTCCAAACTTACAGCAGATGACAGAGAAGGCCCAGGAAAATCCATGGCACAGGATGGAATCTGGCAGATGTCGGCCGGTGGACCTAGGCCTTGAGATGATTGTCTTACTTTACCCTGGGATGAATTTCAAATATGTGCCACTTTTTATTGAATTTTGCCCGTGATCACAGAGCATTGCATATGCACTATTATGCTCATCCCAAATAATATAAATAGTACCTATTCCTAATCATTCATTTCCTAATAATTATATCTTTGAAGACTTCCTGTTTCATCATTTTTTTTTCACATGTAAGACACCCAACTAAAGCCCTGACACCCTAGGCCCTGGGCAATGTTACCTTTCCTCAAATGCTGGTTCACCTGCTGACAAGCCTACAAGACAGACATACAGTAAACAGGTCACAGGTATGGAGTGATCGATGATGGCAAATGAATACGTGCAACCTTTGATCACTTGATTTCAAGAACTCCTGTGCACTATGAATATCATGTATCTGTGTATAAATCACAAATTACTTAATATTCTTTGATTTGCTGATCTTCCTTTCTTCTGATTGCTCTAACCTCAAATAAGCCTAGATCTAATTGGTTGCTATGGATTAATGGATCTTACTGCTCTTTGCACTGACTCATCCAATAAGCCATCAAGTCTCTGCCTTTACCGATCCAGAGGCTGCAAAAACCCATTATATAATTTGATATGACTGACTTCCAGGCAAGGTGCCCGTTTTCATGTTAGACTAAAGGACAACAAATGGGACCCTTGAACCGGCTGGAAAAAATTGAACATAATCAGCCTTTAAATTCAGGAATTTGAAAAGCAAACACATGAGGCTACAAAAAGGAAGTCAACTCTGCTGGTCACTAATTGACCTCAAACGCATAAGTGGATCAGGTGCACATCGAAAATGGACTTGTTTGTCTAGTAAACATCTACTGTGATATGAAGAAGCACACAGTGCTAAGCACATTGTAATGATATCAGTGTGCTTTGTATACTATCTAAAGTGCCAATTTAAATAAAGATAGCCAATCATAAATTTGCTAAAGCTCTTGTATATTTCTTTACTGACTTACGAATAAGAGTCATGCATGCCACACAGGATTTTCTGTATTTATATAACTCAGGCTTGTTTGTTTGTTTCCTGCTGATCCCTTTTTGGATTTACATTGTTATATAGCCTATTACCTCAAGTATAGTGTTTATACATTTCAAATTGCGGTCCAGGTTTAAGCATCGGCAGTGGCGGGATCTTTTCATTTGATTTCCAAGCTCTTTCCCTATTACAACCATTTTGACGTTTTTTTTTACAGTTAAAGGGTTTATATTGAAGAAATTAAAAAAGAAACTTGGCAACCAAAACATATTTTAGAAAACTTCCAGACTATCGATGAATTAGCCTTTTTAAACAACAAATAGCTCCAGTAGTTTTAACAATAACAGATACACAATCTAATTTTATTTAGTTCTCTGTTTCCAATGTTAAGCTTTTAAATACATTAAATTCACTAATTAAAACTGAGCTGATGAAGTCTAAAAATATATGTTTATCTTCTAAAATATACAAAATTATATACTGAAACAAAAAACTATCTATATTTGCCTGTTATTTTTTGTAATTTTTTCAAACCTGGGGGAAGAAATTGTCATATTAAAGTATAAATAGGTTCATTAATGATTTATTTGGGGAGTGCAAACTAGATTTGTGAACTAGCTAAACTAGAAAATAATTATGGTTCATAAGCGATATGATTGTTTGGCTCACATTAACAAGCAGTAAAACATTTTTAGCTAGCCCACACCCTTTCTACCTGCTATAAATTCTTTTTTTTTTCATAAACTGAAGATTGACAAATTGTGATTTTGTTATTTTTTTAATTATTTAAACCTGTATTCATTTATTTTTTTAGATCCTGCAGTTTTTTTTTTTTCACTGTGCACAACTCATGGACACAGTGCACAGCAGTGAAATAAATATGCTGACAGCTGAAGCCAAGAAATATTTGTTTACAATAAAACTTCAGGTGTTTACAATGATTGGCTATTCTCACATAATCAGAAACCACCCTGAAGGCTAATTGACTAAATGCAGGTGGGAATGGATTAAACCTAACCCTTTGGGCATTATAAAGCCTAATTCCAGCTACCTTTTTTTTCTTCTTTTTTTTTATTGAATGGAGAAATTACAAATTTCAGCCACTTTTCTTTATTTCTGTGACTCCTTTGGTGATATTTTCCTCCTCACTTTTTGTACCTAAGACAGAAATGGAGGAAGCAGTTGGGACAGAAAGATGCAGACATTTAAATGATTCTCAGAATTTCTCCAACATTACTAAAATGTGTTTTTGGGATTTTTTGTCCCCAGTGGAAAGACCTTTTACTACAAGAATAAGAAGCAGCAGATGACACAGCAATGTAAAACTGGCCAGCAGCAGGACAATTTTAAATAGTAAGGCTAGGCCCCATTAAAGCCTGGGGCTTTAATATAAGAATGAATATACTGCAGAGGATACAGCAGTATAAAATTGGCCAAGTGCAGGACATTTTTTAACAGGTATAATAGAGCTAACAGGTATATGGCTAACTTTATTTTATCTAATGCAGTAAATGTGATCAATGTTATATGAGGTGGTTTCTATGTATACTGTTCTTTGGACAGTTTTAATCATGAATAGGCCTAACTGGTGTATGCCTAACTTTTATTTTGTCCATAGGGATAGGAGGGTGTGGTGCATGTGAGTAATATAATTTGAGATGGTTTAGGTGCACACAGTTTTTGCACTTAGCTTTTGTTCTTTTCAAATGGTACATTTGTGTGCCATGAACAAAAGCTCCTAGAACAGATAAGCCAGTAACAAGTGGACTCTGGGCTTTAAACGCCTCAAACGTAAAAAAACAACATACCATAAAAACTAGCATACCCCCAAAATAATACCCCCGAAACAACAAACCATTTTTTAGAGGGAAACCATGCTGCAATAAAAAGCAGTTTAACCTAAATAAAAGCCTTGTCAACAAAGAATAATAAACACTATATCTCACAAATTAATGAAAACCTCAAAACGATATCTACTGAAACAAAAGTCTATTTTTTAAAAGGAATGTTTTCAACAAGAAAACAATATGCTATGGACTGGATAGCAACTAAAAATGACCCCTGGGCTCCAATCAAACACAATACAATACAACACAAAGTTAAAAACAAAAAGCCTTCAATAATAAGAACTATAAAAAAAAACAGTAAAGAAGTTGATTGCTCAATTAGCTAGCAATCAGAATTAGAGTACAGTTTCCTAACTGACCCTAATCTCTTCCTAAGGTACAGGTATTTTGTTAGCTTTCTGTATCTTTAGTCTCACTATAAACAGTGAGGGGCTGGCTCATCCAGCAAATAACAGTGAACCCATCCCTACTCAATAGCAACACAGACATAGAAACCTAACACAAGCCCTAACCTAGTGTTTCTCAACAAGGATTTTGACAGAGCTTTTCTTTTAGACCCCTGATGTCTCATTAAAGAGAACCCGTCACTAGAAAAATCATCATATAGGGGACTTTTGTCCCCTGTGTGATAGAAAAAAAGTTAAGGAAAAAAACTAATTTTTAAAAATAAAGTTAACCACTTTCCCTCCATAGGATTTACCCCCCCCCCCTTTCTGACCAGGCCAATTTTGCGTTACTTTAACTGACAATTGTGCGGTCATGCAATGCTGCACCCAAATGAAATTGTCCTTTTTTTCCCATGAATTGAACTTTCTTTTGGTGCTATTTGATCACCTGTGCGTTTTTTATTATTAAGAAAAAAACAATAATTTTGACTTTTTGTATTAAACATGTCCAGTACAAAAATAAAAAAATTTAATTTCTTCAAATTTAAGCCAAAATGTATTTTGCTACATGTCTTTGCTAAAAAAAATAAGTGTTAATTAATTGGTTTATATGAAATTTATAGCGTTTACAAATGGCAGTATATATTGGGCTTTCTTTTTTTTATAAACATATTTTTTCTACTAATGGTGATGATCAGCGACTTATAGCGGGACTGCAGGACTGATACTGGGGGGAACTGACTTTCCCAGTGACGTCAATACAGTAATCAGTGCTAAAAAAAAAGGAAAAGAAAAAAGCACTGACACTGTACTAAGGGCACTGGGCAGGAAGGGGTTAACATCTGGGGTGATCAAAGGGTTAACTGTGTGTTGTTTCATTCTGTCCTGTGTCCATGTGCTTCACTGTAACCACACTGCTTTGGATGCCTGTACAATTTTGTTGGATAGAGCAGGGGCATGTTAAAAATGATTTTGTCCAGGTGTCTAATAGGCCACAATCTTTGTTCTTTTATTTTCATATTGCTACAATTTACTGATCTTACTAATGCATCATGAGCCATAGTTATAATCTTTGTATCCAGTGTTCCTTGAAAACCAACAAATATTTCAAGGGTTCCTTCGTGATGACAAATGTTAATAAAGTTTACTCTTACCCTCCCCTGCTCTATATAAAAAATACAGTTTGCCGTAGTTCAGCTTTAACGTTTTAAAAGAATAATACAAAAAATGTGTAAAAGTGAAGGTACCACTAGGTAAGGGTCAATATAAGGTTTAAATATCTCCTTGCTTCAGATGTGAGTGTATCTGTTTCTTTGGTCCCTCTGTGCCTTTGAAAGAAATTATAAAGTAGATCACTGACAAGAGGGTGACAAGGGGCATATTATCCAGTGTATGTGGGAATCTATATGCTGAAAAGGTTTACTCTTTTGCTTTGAAATTTTAAAACCCATGTTAAGATTGCAGTAGTGTAAACAAAACCCTCTGTAATTAACACAAATTGTTAGACAGGTCAACTTGGTTGTTTTGCAGGTTGGCTGGTAAGTGTGCTAGGAAATCTTTTTGTTTATTTGTGCATTGCCCTTCCATGTGCGCCTTACTGCAAAGACTAGTTATAGGTTGGGATGGTCGCCACTTTTTGTACAGTTGGTTGAATTTGGTTTGGGGACACACTGGATGCCTTCAGATGCCATTGTGCTCTTGCTGGGCGCCATGTGCATCCCTGTGCTTTTAAGAAGGGGTGGGATCCCTCCAGACACACCTGCCCTTATTCTATCCACTGCTGTATGTGCGCCAACTTGGGAGAATCTGATAACTATAGAGTTAGGAGTGCAGTACACAGAGGAGCATTGATGTAGGCACTGTGACTTACACATATACCGTGTTTCCCCGAAAATAAGACACTGTCTTATATATATTTTTGCTCAAGAAGACACACTATGGCTTATTTTAGGGGATGTATTATTTTTATTAAGTATGGTATTTATGGTAAGTATGGGGAGCAGCAGCTTTACTGGTGTTTGTGGGGGGTGAGAGAGACCCACAGACTGTTGCTGGTCAGTGCTGGGGAGCATATAAATCAACTTGCAGCACGCACAGAATGACCGGGAGCCGACCTTGTTGATGGGGCTGCCCGTAACCTCTCCGTTCACTTCCGAGATAGTAGCTGTCACAATGGGGGAGATGAGAAGGGCTGCCCGTCCATCACTATGTCTTATATTCGGGGTATGGCTTATATTGCGCAAATGCTTAGAATTCCTGCTATGGCTTATTTTATGGGTATGTCTTATTTTCGGGGAAACATGGTATTTGCAAATGTGTGCAAGCAGAACCCTTTGTTTTTAACATGAATTGTTAAGCCTAGTATACACTGTCAGAAAATCGGATGAAAAACACCGCTTTCTAGGTGATCGTACGATAATCTGATCCTTAGTACACAGCTTTCATCTGAAACTATTCAAAGGGACAAGCACAAAAATGTTTCTCATGCAATACCAGATCGTATGATTTTTGTTTAATCAGCACTGTTTTGTCCGAAAATACAATACAAATACATTACATCACTTCCGAATTTTCTTTCTGTTGTATCGTTAGTAACCTTTTCATTTTCGGTATGAGACTAGCATGCAAAAAATAAAAGGACGATCATTCGTCCAATATTCTTATTGTATGTATAGTGCTTTAGACTGGGACAATTCGACGCCTTGTGGGAAGGCAAACCGCGCGGACACAACTTCCAGTTCTGACCCTGTACATGTGACATCATATCCGGAGAGTGGAGCGCATACTGATGCGGCATCCCGTGGCCATCTTTAGAGTGGGCAAAGAGATCTGATTTTACATTTTTGCCAGTTCTTCACTGCCAATGCTGATCAGCTGTATCTGCCTAGCTGGAATTGTCAGAAGGGCTATTGGAACAAGTTTAAGGAGTCCTGATTTATTTTCCAAAAGGCTTTATATTCAATTTTGAAATGTGAGTGCATTTGGAGCATCACTTGAGTATTAAAAGTTTTTTAACAGTATTACGCTATTTTGGTATCCTTTCTTTTGCATTTTTCATCCATCCATGAGAGTGAATTCAGGGTAAATTAAGGAGGAATCATTAGCGAAGGCTTGGGAGTTACAAGCTGGTCCCTTATCCATCCATCCATCCGTCCATCCATGAGTGAGAGCTTGGAGGAAGTTAAGGAAGGATCATCATCAGTGATTTGGGAGGCATATGATTCCATGAAAATTGGTGTTTAAACCACCTTATGTGAGTGTAAGGAAGTTTTTTTTCTTGGTATTTTTTATTTTGATCATCATACAGTATTATACCATTGGCATTTTTTCTTTTATATCACCCTGTGTGGAAATATCTGGAAACGAGAGTCAGTGAGAAATCGTTTAAGAGTATTACAACATCTGGGGATACCACCATCTGCAGGCTTGTCTTTTTATCCCTTAAAGCTACACTAGCTCAGAAATTCACAGTATTTTGTGAGTGTGGAACAAATGTTTTTTTTCACTGAAGATGTGAGCATGCTGGAAAATTTATGAAGTTTGTGTTAGAATTCTATATATTTTTTCCATCACAAATTTTTGGGACATTGGACTTTAATTTGGGACTTTTGTTTGTTGGACTTTAATATATAATTTTTCACATTTTTTATTATTTGTATTATTTGCGTTGTGTCACTTTATGAGTATAGCGAGTAAGTGTGCTGGGAAATTTTATTGTTTAGGATTATGGCAGTCATTTACTCTGTAAATATTAAATACTAAAAGAAATGCAAAATAAAATTTGCCCTAAATAGGATGAAATATACCCATTTATTACCCTTGGGTTACAAATATCACCAGAGGAATGCTGGTAACATACAGAGTATCCAGGAAGCTGTACCTTAGAGAGGTTTTTATTGTAAACTGTTTAATCCCTTAAATGCATCTTCTTCCACCCAGGCTTAATCTGTACAGGTATTCTCTTGTTTACTTTGACTAATGACATTCAAGTCTTTGACACACAGTCTGTTTTGTTTTTAATTAAACCTACCTGCTTGTATAACAACCTATACTGTATTTCATCTAGTTTACTTTACCATTGTATTTTTATTCAGTTTCTTTTATGTTGTTGTTTAATAAAATGGGATGATTTTTGCCTAAAAGGAAACGGAACACCAAAATCATGCCAACAATGATTAATTCTGCTCAAATAAATATTATATAAAACATAGTCTCCACTAGACCTTTTAAAGGCTTAATCTGGACATTAGTAAACAGTCTAAAATGCGAGCACCTCTCCAAAATAATAGATCTCTAACTTTACTAGTGCTCCTGTTAAATGGTGAAGGAAGAGGAATATGAGTCCCAGTTCCATGAAAAACGATAGGTGGGTTTTGTAGCCTGTCTAAACTGCTTTGCTCTCCAGGAATGCCTGTTTGGGGCTGTCATACACTGACTTGTGAGGTTTGCGTGATCCATCTAAAAAAAAGGCCATCTAATGTTTATGGCAAGCTGTTTAAATTTCTCCAGAAAGTCTGTAACCTTCTACCTAATGATTATAACCTATTGCCAGAATGAGCTGTATTTATCAAAGGAAAGACGGGGTGACAGAAACTGACTCTGTCATGATTAGCAAAAAATAAATAAAAATCTGGATTCATTGATCAAATCTGATTCCAACAATTTATGAAACAAAAATAATTTGTTTTTTAAATCTCTAGATCTCTGATTTGATGACCTTCATTAAAAAAGTCAGGTGGGGACACTCATATTGGGTATATCTTCATATCTTCCTTATCAGTCAGGAAGAATATAAGAAAAGCACTTGTAACAAAATCATATAAAGATTACAGTTGGTAATTATAATAGATTAACCTTTATTTTGTACCATGCAGTAATATCATGCTTTTATTTATCTCTGTTATTGAGCTGTATTTATTCAAGGAGAGACAAAGTAGCAGAAAATTGGTACTATAGTTATTAAAAGACAAAAAAAAAATAATGTATGAGCTGGATTCACTGACAAACTCTGATTCCAACGATTTATAGGAAAAGGCTATTCATTTTTAAAATAGACCAAAGTGAGACATCTCTACCAAAGGGAAGGAAAATACAAACTTTTTTTTTTTAAATTTAGGAATGATAAGTTAGGTTGCCAGAGGGGACATTCACATTGGGTATCTACTTATCTCTCTTTTTAATTTGGAAAAATATACAAAAATAACTTGTAAAAATCATATAAAGATTACAGTTGGTAATTATAATAGATTAACCTTTATTTTGTACCATGCAGTAATATCATGCTTTTATTTATCTCTGTTATTGACCTGTATTTATTCAAGGAGAGACAAAGTAGCAGAAAATTGGTACTATAGTTATTAAAAGACAAAAAAAAAATAATGTATGAGCTGGATTCACTGACAAACTCTGATTCCAACGATTTATAGGAAAAGGCTATTCATTTTTAAAATAGACCAAAGTGAGACATCTCTACCAAAGGGAAGGAAAATACAAACTTTTTTTTTTTAAATTTAGGAATGATAAGTTAGGTTGCCAGAGGGGACATTCACATTGGGTATCTACTTATCTCTCTTTTTAATTTGGAAAAATATACAAAAATAACTTGTAAAAATCATATGAAGATTACAGTAGGTTATAATGAATTAACCTTTATTTTGTACCATGCAGTAATACCCTTTTATTTATCTCTGCTTACTAAAGGCAAATAGGCTTTTCACTTTGGAAGAGAAGTTGCACTTTGCAAATAGGTTGTTTAGTTTGCAAGGGAATTTTCCCCATAGCTTAGTGAATAGTGAACGTGGTGAAATGTCACTTTGCAAAGAATACCCAATCAAGTTCAAGGAAATGTTTAACCACTTGCTCTCTGCCCTATAGCAGAAGTACTGCTACAGGGCGGCACAACTGTGCAAAATCATGTGTGTGTATATATATATATATATATATATATATATATATTTATGTGATTTGCATTTCTGGGTAGATGCTTTGGCAGCTAGGGATATCAATCACCGGGTCCTGGATGGTGATTCCCAGCCGGTACTCGGCAATCATCAGCAAAGCTGGCAGGGGGGAGACCTGTGTGTAAACAACACAGGCCTCTCTTCTGTCAGCATGAACATGCTGCTTTGTATCTCTCTGTACTGCAGGGAGATACAAAACAGCATATCTCCAAAGTAAAACACAACACAGTGCACACAGTAAAACACACACATCACACAGTTAACCCTTTGATCACCCCAGATGTTAACCCCTTCCTGCCCAGTGTCAGTAGTACAGTATCAGTGCTTTTTATTTTTTTGATCATCGCCATTACTGGTATAAAAAAAAAACAAATTCCAGTATATATACCGCCATTTCTAGACGCTATAACTTTCACGTAAACCAATGAATTTACACGTATTGGGATTTTTTTTAGCAAAGACATGTAGCAGCTAAAAAGTAAATTTATTTATATAGATGTCACTTAGAACTGAAAGAGTGAGAGTTTTGTTTACATTGAGTGTACTACAGCATACACCTGTGCAAGGGCCATGTTTACCCGCAGAAGGGTGCACAGGTGTACTGTGCATCCCCATGTGGGCAGTGCCATTCAAGTCAATTGGGAGGCAGTAGTGGCATTGACACAGCTGCTGCACCTAATTTGACATCCACGGGGCTGCATGTGCAGTGTACCTACGCAGATGTCAGATTGGGTGCAGCAGCTGTGTCTGTGCCAGCGCTGCATCCCACAATTGACCTGAATGGGACTGCCCACATGGGATGTACAGAACATCTGAGCATTTCCCTGTGGATAAACATGGCCATGAATGGCACCTTAGGAGCTATGATATCATATGGATTGAAGAAGAACCGCATCATACAGTATGAACAAGAAACAAACCCATACATTTAAAGGTGACAAGACAAAGTCTACCACAACACCAGAGAAAACCTCAAGAGTGGTTTTTTTTTTCAGTTCTAAAGATTCTGTTGTAATTTCTCATGTATTACTGTGTAACCAAGAATTGCCAAATCTGATTCATGGGTCCATAGGAACAAGCAGTGTTCCATTAAATGGTGGTATATGTGGCAGCATGCTACTATTCACTCTGTACCACTAGCTCACAGTACTGGACACTCTGGCCAATGTATGTGCTTGGAAACCATGCAAGAAGCAGATTCTGCATATATGCATTGTGGTTTAAGGCTAGGTTCACATTGTTGCAATCAGATTTTGATCTTTCACTGCGATTATGTGGTGCAATTGGATGTAGTTTGCAAATTCTATGGGAACAAAATCCAGTTGGAAGCCATGCTGAGTTGCATAGATGTGAATGGACACCATTGAAAACAATGTGATTTCCATTGTCATGTGATTCTGTAAAACTCAAGCTATACAAAAAGATGGCAACCAGCCCAATGTATAACTAGCTTTTGCAGCAAGGTGCACATGAAAGGGAAACGCACATCACAAACAAACAAAAAATTAACCAGCACACTTACCAGCCATCTTGCAAAGAAACCTGAATTGATACTGTCTAAGAATTCCCATTAAAACAGAGGGTTTCATTGCACACCTTTGCATTTGATGACTTCAGCTGCCATTGTGGCCTTGCTGGGTGTCCAGTGTGTTCCTGTGCCTTTAGGGAGGAGTGGGCTCCTTCCAGGCAAACCTGCTCTTAATTTATCCACTGCTATATATGCTCCAAATTGGAGACTCACGAAACTAGAGTTAGGACCACAGTATACAGGGAAGCCTTAACAGGGGCACTGCGGCTTCCACATATATATGTAAATGTGCACAATGAAACCCTCTGTTTTTAACATGAATTGTTAGGGTTAATGTAGTTTGCTTGCAGGCTAGCTGGTAATTGTGCTGGAAAATTTTTGTTTGTTTTTGATGGTAGTTGCCCTTCCATGTGCACCTTGCTGCAAAAGCTAATTATAAATTGTGGTGGTTGCCATTTTTTGTATAGCTTGTCTGCTGAATTGTTGTAGGGATGCATTTGATGCCTTCAGCTGACATTGTGCCCTTGCTTGGCGTCCAAAGCGTTTCTGTGCCTTTTAAGGAGGAGTGGGCTCCATCCAGGCAAACCTGCTCATAGTTTATCCACTGATATACAGTATGTGCTCCATATTGGAAACTCTCAAAACTGTAGAATTAGGACAGCAGTATACAGAGGTGACTTGACGTGGGCATTGTGGCTTCCACATACTGTATATTTGCAAATGTGTGCAATGAAACCCCCTGTTTTACACGTAAATTGTTAGTGTTAATTTGGTTTGTTCACAGGCTAGCTGGTAAGTGTGCTGGGAATTTTTGTTTGTTGGTCTGTGCGACTCAAGTTGGATCTGAAACCGCAATAGTGTGAACAGAACCTAAAAGATTTTGCAATGCCCTGGTTGAACCAAGTTGAAATTGACAGAGATACACAGAGATCACTCATGTAAGTGGATATAAGTATAAGTCTACATACCCCTGTTAAAATGTCTGGTTTCTGTGATGTAAAAAATTAGACAAAGACAAATAATTTCAGAACTTTTCCACCTTTAACCTCCCTGGCGGTCTGATTATGTCAATATTTTTTAATGTCAAAGTGGTTAATTGTTTTGCATGGAAATTTTAGTGTCTGATGATGAATTTCCCCACAAATCACTACCCCTCAATTCTGAAAGTGATTCTAATTCACTATCACTGATTTCTAGCTGGTCTAAAACCGATTTTGACCTAAAGGGATGCTTTTTGGATGCCATGGACGTTCTCAAGTTTCCAGGCAGAAAGAACGGTAAAAGTACAGGCAGCGCACTGGACAAAGCACTAGGGACAAAACTGAGGTGAAATGGTTTGATACAGTAATGTAATCCTAACAGATTACAATGTATTGTGTGTGTGTCATGTTTTGTTTACTTTTTTTAATCTCCCACCGGTTACACCCCCCCCTCTCCGCGTCACAGCGCTCACAGGGAAGGGAACTCGGAAGACGGAAGTCGTTATCAGCTGGAGGACACAGTGGGAGCACATCAGCCGGAGGGCACAGTGGGAAGACATTGGGGGATCGCAAGGACAAGATAAATTACACTACACACACACGCTACAGTGTAATCCCGAGTATGGCTTGGGGTTACCGCTTTTGGTACTGAAAATTAACCCCGAGCCATACTCGAGATTACTGCCTGGGAAGTTAATGTAACCTATAAACTGTACAACTCAGTTGAACAACAAACTGAAATCTTTTAGGTGGAGGGAAGTAAAAATAAAAAACTAAAATAATATGGTTGCATAAGTGTGCACACCCTTAAAGTAATACTTTATTGAAGCACCTTTTGATTTTATTCCAGCACTCAGTCTTTTTAGGCATGAGTCTATCAGCATGGCACATTTTGACTTGGAAATATTTGCCCACTCTTCCTTGCAAAAACACTCCAAATCTGTCAGATTGCGAAGGCATCTCCTGTGTCTTCAGATCACCTCACAGATAATCTAGAGTGGGTGACTGGGGACAAAGAGAAGGTAAATTTATTAAATACCTTCTTTAGCTCTGTGTATAAAAAGGAGCATGGGGGAGCTCTTGTCCATAATGAGCATGGTATTGACACAACCCCAGATTATCTATGTTGGCTTACAATTGATATGATCCAGAAATATTTAGACAGAATAAAGGTGAATAAAGCACCTGGACCGGATGGCATACACCCACGAGTCCTGAAAGAATTGAGCTCTGTCATTTCAAAGCCATTATTTCTCATTTTTAGGGATTCTTTAATGACTGGCATAGTACCACTGGATTGGTGTAAGGCCAATGTGGTGCCAATATTTAAAAAGGGATCAAAATCTTTACTAAGTAATTATAGATCTGTTAGTTTAACTTCTATAGTTGGGAAGATACTGGAGAGTTTAAGATAGATGAGTTCTTGCTACAGACAGCATGGATTCATAAAAGATAGAAGTTGTCAAACAAATCTGATTTCTTTTTATGAGGAGGTGAGCAAAAACTTTGGACAGAGGGGTGACGATGGACGTGGTTTACTTGGATTTTGCAAAAGCATTTGACACAGTTCCCCACACACGGCTAATGTGTAAGGTAAAGTCTACAGGTTTGTAAAAATCCGTATGTAAATGGATAGAAAACTGGTTAAAAGATCGTATTCAGAGAGTAGTGGTTAATGATGCATACTCTGAATGGTCTAGGGTTGTCAGTGGTGTACCCCAAGGTTCAGTGTTGGGACCCTTACTTTTTAATATATTTATAAACGATATAGGGTCTGGGATTAAAAATCCCATTTCAGTCTTTGCAGATGACACCAAGCTGTGCAGTGGAATAACGTCCTTAGAGGATGTCTCCACTTACAAGCCGACCTCAATGCACTGTTTAATTGGGCAACTATGTGGCAAATGAGGTTTAATGTTGATAAATGTAAGGTTATGCACTTGGGGGCTAAGAATATGCATTCATCATACATACTAGGGTGAGTACAACTGGGGGAATCAATGGGGAGAAGGACCTGGGAGTTCTGGTAGATCGTACACTCAATAATGTCATACAATGCCAAGCTGCGGTTTCAAAAGCGAGCGTTTATAGGTAAAATTGATCCAGGGAATATCCGATTGTCTCTTGGGGAATCAGGAAGGAAATTTTTCCTCTGCAAAGCAAATTGGATTATGCCTTGCTGTTTTTTTTTTGCCTTCCTCTAGATCAGTGTTTCTCAACTCCAGTCCTCATGGACCCCCAACAGGTCATGTTTTCAGGATTTCCCTCAGATGAAACAGCTGTGGTAATTACTAAGGCAGTGAAACTGATCAAATCACCTGTGCAAAATAATGGAAATCCTGAAAACATGACCTGTTGGGGGTCCATGAGGACTGGAGTTGAGAAACACTGCTCTAGATCAATGGTGGGTGTAGGATTCTAACTTTTTTGTTGTTTAACTGGATGGATTTTGTCTTTTTTCAGCCAAACTAACTATGTAACTATGCCCGCACAGGGATGTACAGAACATCTGAGCAATTTCCTGTGGATAAACATGGCCCTGTGAAGGGCGCCTTAGGAGCTATGATATCATATGGATGGAAGTAGAACCCCATCATACAGTATGAACAAGAAACAAACCCATACATTTAAAGGTGACAAGACAAAGTCTACCAAAACACCAGAGAACCTCAAGAGCATTTTTTCAGTTCTAAAGGTTCTGTTGTAAGTTCTCATGTATTACTGTGTAACCAGGAATTGCCAAATCTGATTCATGGGTCCATAGGAACAAGAAGTATTCCGTTAAATGGTGGTATATGTGGCAACATGCTACTATTCACTCTGTACCACTAGCTCATGGTACTGGACACTCTGGCCAGTGTAAGAAGCAGATTCAGCATATATGCATTGTGGTTTAAGGCTAGGTTCACATTGTTGCAATCAGATTTTGATCTTTCACTGCGATTATGTGGTGCAACTTGGATGCAGTTTTGCAAATTCTATGGGAACAAAATCTTTGCTTTGCTGTTTTTTTTGCCTTTCTCTGGATCAATGGTGGGTGTAGGATTATAACTTTTTTTTTTTTGTTCAACTGGATGGAATGTTTCTTTTTTCAGCCAAACTAACTATGTAACTATGATTGCTCAGTTCTGAACACAGCTACATCCCCAGTTATAAGAGGGTGTACACACTTATGCAGCCACATTATTTTAGTTTTTTATGTTTACCCCCCCCCCCCTCCTAAAAGATTTCAGTTTGTTTTTCAATTGAGTTGTACAGTTTATAGTTCACATTAAAGGTGGAAAAAGTTCTGAAATTATTTATCTTTGTCTCGTTTTTTTTACATCACAGAAACCTGACATTTTAACGGGTGTGTAGACTTTTTTTATCCACTGTAACTAAAGCCTACGTGATCTATGTGTTTAGTGTGTGATTTGCATCATGTTTTATAGATATGGAGTCATTAAGGAATACATTATCTGTGCATTACACCCCCTGTAAATGAAAATACATCCTGTCTAGAATCGACATTTTAATTAACATAAAAGCTAAAATGATTCACTGCTTTCCATAAATAGGACCTGTTGAATATTATTCAGCCCACTATGGGAACACACCTTTGTTCTCAAAAGGTAATTTGTGTCAGTCAGGAAGTAAAATAATATGTTAATTGTATAAGTCTAATTATACGATCCAGTTTAATATCCTAAAGAATAATATAATTTTGGTGTCACTCAGGGCTATATCACTCTTCTGATTATGGAGAGTTCAAGACAACCAGTGCTGCTGCATTTCATGCATACATTCTATGATCAATAGTTTTAGTATAGAGCAGTAGAGTGAGAAACATTTTAGTGGCACAGGCACCAGCTAGAGAAAATTTAACACACATCCCTCCAAAGAGAAGGCTAGGTTGCTGTGTTGATGGGCTCCTGATCTCTGAAGCTTCTGGATGTTGATGTCATCATGCACGGCACAAATAATGCAGGTGGTGGCTTAATTCGACGTACTGGAAGTGTTTTTAACTGTCCTTTTAATAAATAAACCATGGATCATCTGCACGATCTGATTTTTTTCTACTTTGCGGACATCAGTGGTTTGATGCAGTCCATTCCTGAATCCTGTATGAAGACTGTACAATATTCAGGGCATACTCTATAAGCTTGGGTCCATCCCTCTGGTAAGCAGCTGACTATAATCCAATGGTGATGGATGATTTGGCACCTATACGAGTCTCACTTCTGTTGTTAAAATTCACATAAAGTTGATTGGAGAAGTCAAATATGTAGCGCCATCCCCACAGGGGCCGTTGGTAATAGCTGGTTTTTCCCTAACAGTACAGAGGCTGCCCACCAACATAAGCAGTGGCCCATTTACTCCAACTCCAATAACTCAGTCTAGTGGAAATCTTTTTGAAATGTATTGCTTGCAGAACTTTAAACAAAAGAGGAGTTAGGACATTAGGATACTCCAAAAACAATCATCAACATCAATGAGAGGACAATCTTCTCCCTAGTCTCTCTTTATCTTGCAATAATTACAGCAATTAACAGTCTATGTCCTCACAGCTGTAGGCCATAAGGCAATTTCATTTGGCATCTGGTTACCTTGCATCACTGCACAACTATTGGTACCCAATTTGATTTCCCGGGCGTCGCACAGTAATGGTGGGGGGAGGGGGGCACTTTCATCTAGGCTCACTCTCCAGAATTCTGCTGAGGACAAGGGAATGACCAGTACTCTGAGACCCTATGGGAACTGTATCAGTCCAAGCTACAGGATCTCTGGCACTTATATCCCAAAAGCACACAATCACCAGGAATCAACTCAGGGTCTTTACTCACAAGTCCCCAGGACAGCTGCCACCTTCCAGCTTCCTCCAGTCATGGTCCAGTAAGGGAGACAATCCTTCTCCAGACCAGATTCCTTGTGGTGAAGGCCTACAGACAGCTTCTCTGAAGATCAATCTAGGCTCTCATCCCTGACATTGCTGAGGCCTCAAGAACAGCTACACAGTCCATAGGCTGCCTCAGGGAAGCAGCCCCTCAGGCTTTGGAACCCTCCTGGGAAGAAGGAACAATCTCTTCAGGGCTTATTTATCACCTCCTCAGTCACTTTCTGGACACTGCTCTCCAGGGATTGGCAGGGCCATGATAAATATTCACATTGATCATTTTCCTCTCCCAGTCCCATATTCTGGAAACTTCTTCAAGAAGCAGTCAAACTCTCAGCCTATGAAACCATGAACAGACCAGAGCAGACAAGTACTGCTCCCCTGACTACAGAAGAAGGCAAAAAACTAAATTTGGCAAGCATCCTACGCTAGGAGGGTGCTACACATAAATGGGACATTTACTTTTTTAAAACAGAGTGGTGAAAGATGAATTAGTCTATATTCCACTTAAGTATTCTTATTACAAGTGCTGCAGTATATTTACAGTGGGTATGTAAAATAATCACATTTTGTTGTTTTGCAGCTTGAAATGAAGACAGACACAGTTTTTATTTTATTCAGCTGTACTGGAACCTATAACATTCAAGTAAAAGATATAACACCAACCTGTCGAAAAAAAAAATCCAAAACAGAATCACTGAGTTGGAAAGAGGATCACCCCCTCCTAAAAATGACTTGTGCACTCAATCAGGTGTAGAGAATAACCTTCTCAATGGCACACAAAGCCATTTGACTGTCAACTGTGATCAGCTGTGGTCATTTTGATTAGCTCAGAATGAAAAGAGCTTTCATGGAGCATTTCAGTCCCTGGTAGCGCAACTGAAGCAAGCAATCATTAATATTGAAGTTGCCAGGTATCAGGGGACCACATCCCAAAAAATAATGAATTAAAAAGGTACAGAAAGAGGGATTTTTACGTTGCCAAAATCAACACTTCACAAGACCATAAATATATATATATATATATAAAATACGAATTTTATCATGTTACAAAACATTAAAAACAACACCATCTAGGGGTATTCTTAAAACCATCACACAAAATAACTTCAGCTTTACATGTTTCACCAGAATATGGCTTCTTCAGGAGTCTTACGAATACTGCATGAGATGTCACTATGAGTAAAATAAACAATTCATGAGTGAATCAACAAAAGAAAAACATGACAATATAAGCATTGAACATCAATTTCACAAAAATTAACAAAAATAAACCATTTACATACCCATATAATAGATCATCTTGGGGGAATATCCTTCCTGGGTGCGCAGAAGAATTAAATAACTTGAAAAGTTTGTGCATCAAACAAGGGGTTAACCTGGGAAGAGATCAGTGGCCATAGGAGGGACAGGTCCACTGCATTAATTCCTGTGAAAGGTGGACACACCACAGTTTAGGTTTTACTCCTAAATTAGTACCATAGTTGGACAGAAAGTAAAAACACTAAATACAATGCCTTAGAAAACACGGAAAGGTTTCTTCATAGTGAGAGCTGTGAAAATGTGGAATAGACTACCTCAAGAGTTGGTTCTGGCCAGCTCAGTGGATTGCTTAAAAAAAAAGGCCTGGATTCTTTCTTGGATACACAGAATATAACTGGATACTAACATTTATAGGTAAAGTTGATCCAGGGAATATCCGATTGCCTCTCGGGGATCAGGAAGGGATTTTTTTCCCCAGCAGGAGCAAATTGGATCATGCTTTGCTGTTTTTTTTTGCTACCTCTGGATCAACTGTGGGTATAGGATTATAACTTTTTTTTTTTTTATGGTTGAACTGGATGGATTTTGTCTTTTTTCAGCCAGACTAACTATGTAGTCCCCACTGGTGTAAAGCTGCAGTCAAACATCCATGGCATGGCGGCCCTTAAATATCCCCCCCATCCTGCCGGTGTCTGACACCACGGGGGGATGTGGACGCCAATGGTCCCATGGCGCATGCGCCGACACCACTCAGCAAAACTGACGTCACACACATGCGTGATATGACATGACGCACACGCGGAGGGACAACACCCTTGTCATCCCTGCCAGACCACAGTCCAAAAGCAGGAGTGGTAAAACAGGCCAGTCTCGCAATGAAAAGTGATGACTAGCAGACGAACCCCCACTAATGGCAAGTACAACAGGGGGAACGCCCCAAAGGGCAACCTCCCCCCCATGGGAATAGAGTGGAACCAGAGCAGAGAGGCCCAGCAGGAGGCACCTAACTGACACCAACCAAAGGGGACAATGACCCGGGATCCCCAGAATCATAACCCCCAGGAAGGCGCCCTGAGCCCAGGTCACCCATCCACCCAGACCAATCCCAAATTCAGGACGCAGAAGCAAATAAAGACAAAAATAATATTAATATAATAAAGACAAACTCCTTAAAAAAATATTTACATATGTTAAAAAACAACAGCATGTTAAACAACATGTGTCAAACAATACATCCTCTGAGCAGACCCAGCATTCCTATAATCACCCCCAAAAGGATCTTTATATTTGTGGATCATATTTGACACTATGGTTGCAAATCACTATACTTTAAACCATTAATTCAGATTATAATAGTTACTTGTATCATCTGGCCAACACAAATCATAGACAATCCATTAGAAGAAACCAACCCACAAATACATTATAAAAAGGGCTTAAAACTGAGAGTGTCATTAAGCCCTGGAGGTCTGATAGCTGCTAAGTTGTGGATCCATCTGGTTTCCTGCTGTAGCAGCAATTTGTCAACATCACCTGCCCTTTCATGTTGAGGTATATATTCTAGAGCAAAAAAATGAATTTTAGATAAGTCAAACCCATGGTACAGACGCATATGCCGACTAATTTGGTTCTCCAACTTCTTTTTGGAAACCAGAGCAACATGGTCTCAAATTCTATGAAAGAATGCTCTCTTATGTTTACCAATATAGAAGGCGCCACAGTCACATTTCATATAATACACTATGCTGATTGATTGACAGTCGGCATAGAATTGGGGTCTAAAGATATGTTCATTTGGCATTTAGCAAGTTATCTGCCGTGCCCTGAAAATTAAATTACAAAAGTTGCATCTCTCACATGGGTCATCCCTATAGTTTCCATCCTGGTTTTTCTTTTTGTTGAATAGTGACTGTAAACCAAACGGTCCTTTAGGGAACTGTGACTTTCTGTCAGTTATAGGAATAAGGTTCAGGTATATCACTACTGCAGGTTCAAGGTGAATGCTGCAGGTTCAAAATTTGCGATCCGAATTAGATAATGTACAAATTCACCAGAAATCATTTTTTTAAAGCCATATTGCATTGCATGACCTTTGAAATATGGCCAGCAGGCTTGGAAGGACCAATGGGGTGGCTTTTGAATAAGGATAGACAAGAGTATTGGAAGCTGTGAGCAAAGAATAGAGACAGCTAACAAACTGCATAGAAAAAGATTAGGGATTACAGTCAGTTAGGAAACTGTATTTTAATTTGAATCTCTATGGGCAATCAACCCCTTTGTTGCCCTGTCTGTAATAAACCTTTTTTTTTGTTTTGCACTGCAAGGCTTCTTTAAAAAAAATAGGCTTTTGATTCACAGTTTGGTATTTTGGTGTTTACAGTGGAGTTCCAGCTGAAAAATGTAAAATACCGGTCCCTCGGTCCAGCAGTGTCTTCACCACCGCTGGTTTCATCGGCCGTCTTTTCTCCCTGGCGCCAGCATCTTCAGTGTGACAGTTTGCAGCTTCACAGCCGGGTGCCCACCACTGCGTATGCACGAGAAGCGCTGTGCTTTGTGAATGGCCCTGTAGTCTTCTGGGACCTGTCACATGTCCCAGAAGACTACGGGGAGGGAGGGAAGAGGACAATTTCCACTTCCAATCGCTTAGGAGACCGCAGCGGAAGTGGGAGGGGGTACCTGTCAAATGCGGGTTTTTCAGCACACAGCACTGTGTCACTGGATTTGGAACTTTTTTATTTATTCACTATATGAATTTGGAATTTTTATAGCACTTAAGCAATATACTTTTTGTCACATTATTATTTTGTTGATATACTGTGTTTGGCTATTGCATTTGATTGTTTAGTGTACAGCGCACTCACTTTATATATGTTTTGTATTTTTCTGGCGTTCAAGAAAAGAGTAGCAGCTGTTCACTATATTTATTCACATATTTATTTATTCATTGTCATTAATTTTTTTTGGGTGTGGCGCAGGTTTTTCCTTTTTTACTTTATATCTGCTGATTTGTGCCTGTCCTCAACTTTATCCTGGAGATTAAGTATGCAAATCCCTTTCTATATATAATTTCCGTTTGTAAAGAAGCCTTGCAATGCAAAAAAAAAATGTTTGTTACAGACAGGGCAACAAAGGGGTTGATTGCCCATAGAGATAGCAATTCAAATTAAAATACAGTTTCTTGACTGTAATCCCTAATCTTTTTCTATGCAGTTTGTTAGCTGTCCCTATTCTTTGCTCACAGCTTCCAATACTCTTGTCTACCCTTATTCAGAAGCCACAACATTGGTCCTTCCAAGCCTGCTGGCCATAGTTCAAAGGTCTTGCAATGCAATATGGCTTTAAAAATATGATTTCTGGTGAATTTGTACATTATTTCATTCGGATCGCAAATTTTGAACTCGCAGCATTCACCTTGAACCTGCAGTAGTGATATACCTGAACCTTATTCCTATAACTGACAGAAAGGTGCCGCAAATGGTTTACCTGATACTGGAGGATGCAAGCAAGAAACAGCACAGAAACATGTCAAGAATATTATTAGAGGTTTGTCACCTTAGCTGGGGTCAGAGCTTTTTAAAGAACCTGCAATAAACATGTGTAATTATATTTGATGTTTACAGCTCTAGACACATTAACAGCGTGGCAGGTTTAAAGAAAAAAAGCAATAAAATTACTGTACTGTGCAAAGTACAGCAAAGATTACAAAACAATTCAAAACATTTTTGTGTCTCCTTTAGTTTCCACATACGTTTTCCAGACTGCAGTTGTAAAGATAGCAGACAGGGTGTGGAAGAGGGAACAGATTCACATACTGTGTCATCAGAAGCTTCAGGGCCACCAATATCTACACAATAACCCACATCTAATTATTGGCCAGTAAAGATAAGTGAATCATCAAAATTCTGTTTCCCGGCAATTCATCGGATTGGATCCTATGATCTGGTATACAAGATTTTTGTTCAAATATCTTTTTTTTTTTTTTTCAAAATTAGATAAGGTATGATTTGCAGACATTGTTTGACAACTGAATATGTCAAATGTATAGATCAAAAATACAATCACATAGAAAAAAAAGAGAAAAGAGAAAGAAGGGAAGGCGTTACCAAGCCTTTTAAGAGAGAGGAATACAAAGAAAAAGGTGAAGAAGGTCCCTTTAGATATGAAGATAAGAATTTTTGAGAAACATTCACAGAGAAAGAAAATTGCAATACGATTGATTTAGTAAAACTGCAGAGTGAAAAATCTGTAGCTCTGCATAGAAACCAATCAGCTTCCAAGTTGTATTGTCAAAGCTTAAAGTAATATTAAAGGCAATTTAAAAAAACAAACAAGTATGTTATACTTACCTGCTGTCTGCAGTGGTTTTGCACAGAGCACCCCAAATCCACCTCTTGTCAGGTCCCTGCCAGTGCTCATGGCCTCTCCGTCCTGCCAAGCAGCTTGTTATGAGGGGACCCAAGCAGGCTCACTCCTGAGCCACTGCTCTGCATGTCCATTCACACATAGAGCCACGACTTGGCCCCATCCCCTCTCTCTCCCCATTGGCTCAGTGATTGACAGAAGCAGGAGAAAGTAGCCAAAGAGGAGGGAAAGTCCCCAGAAAGCGGAAGGTCACGTGCACATCACTGGATCATGATGGGGTTCAGGTAAGTATTGGGGGAGGGGGTGCTGCACAAAGAAGGTTTTTTTACCATCATGCATAAAAAGCATGAACGTAAAACACCTTGAGCCTTATAACCACTTTAATTAGCCGCCTCCCGCCCACCATATAAGGTAATGAGGGGAGGGCGGGAGTTCTCTCGTCGTATGACGTCCTCCCACTCAAACTGCGTGTGCGCGCCCTCGGGGGGGGGGCACGTGGCGATTGGTGGTGCGCTGTCTCTCTGGGACACAGCGGTTCACCAATCACTGTAAGGAGCTGATGATGTCAGGTCTGTCATGTGATCAGCTGTACCCAATCACAGCTGATCACATGTAAATAGGAAATGCCGGTTATCGGCAGTCCTCTCCTCTCACTGACAGATCGAGAGCCGGTAATCGTCATTCCTCAGAGGGGACATCTACACTGATCATCAAGGTACTGCCTTTCAGTGCCGCCTATCAGTGCCAGTCAGTGCCACCTATCAGTGCCAGTCAGTGTAGCCTATCAGTGCCACCTATCAGTGCCAGTCAGTGCCCATCAGTGTCTCCTATCAGTGCCTAGTAGTGTCGCCTAACAGTTCTAATCAGTGCCACCTATCAGTGCCATATATGAGTGTTGCCTTTCAGTGATGCCTGTCAATTCCCACAAGTGATGCCTGTCCATGCCCATCAGTGCCACCCTGCAGTGCCAACTATGAGTGTCCATCAGTGCCGCCTATCAGTGCCCATCACTGCAGCCTCATTAGGGCACATCAGTGAAGGAGAAAAATTACTTATTTACAAAATTTTAGAACAGAAACCAGGAAAAAACTTTTTTTTAATTTTTTTTTAGTCTTTTTTAGTTTGTTTAGCAAAAATTAAAATCCCCAGCGGTGATTAAATACCACCAAAAGAAATCTCTGTCTCAAAAAAAAGATAACATTTTGTTTCGGTGCAGTGTTGCATGACCGCGCAATTGTCATTCAAAGTTCGACAGCGCTGAAAGCTGAAAATTGGCCTGGGCAGGAAGGGGGTAAAGGTGCCCGGTAGGCAAGTGGTTAAACAAGCTGAAGCTGATTGGCTACCATGCACAGCTGCAACTTCTCCCAGTTTCCAGGGTCTCCTACTAGACACAAAGAGTTTGCCCCAGCCGCATGCCTGATGTGGCTATGTGGGATGGAGGTGGAGTCCATTGCCCGGGCAATCTGATGCTGAGTGTCAGGTTGCCTGGGCTACAAGATTGCACCCCAGCTCAGGTATATCTACCTGGGCTGGGGGGAATAGAGAGGAGATCTTTGGTGGCATCACCCTTGCGTATTCCCTTTGCCTGTGAGGACCAAATGCTAAGGTCGGGCCTCCAGGAGCTTTCTCCTCCTGCCTGCTTCTGAAATGCCCTGCCTATCTTCTCCTTAGATGCCTGCTGCTGTATGTCCAGAGGCCACAGATTACCTTGCCTACCTTCTATTCAGATGCCTACTGCTCTGTTCATAGAGTCCACAGATCATTCTGCTTGCCCTTTCCTCAGGCGCCTGCCACTGTGTGCCCAGAGTCCCAGGGTTGCTCTGCCTGCCTTCTCCTCAAGTGCCTTTTGCCATGTGCCCAGAGTCCACGGACTACTCTGCCTGCCCAGACACCTTCTGTGGGGTGCCCAGATTCCCCCCCATGGAGTACCGTACCTGGAGCCCTGACACCTAGACTACCACGTAAACTACTCAGGACAGTAAAACATCCCCAGCCTGAGTCTTTAAATCCTTCTGCATATTTTTTCCTCCTTCCTTTGTGATATTGTCCCTTGGACTATCTCCCTTTGATGTGCCATATTGCCATTTTGAGGACTGGAAATCCTTGGTTTACCCTATTGTTGCCCTGAGGACCATTTGCTCCTTTTGCTGTGTCATATTACTGCTCAGTGGAGCCTGGATCTCCTGGTCTGTTGACTCTTGCTCTGCCTTACAGCTACTCAGTACTCAGTATACTATTTTCCCTGCTGTGTCTTATCACTACTCCAGGTGCTAAGTAACCTTGTTGTGCTGCTGCCCTGTGGATTACTTTGCTGTGCTGTGTCTTATTGTATACCTAAATCTCCCAATTTTGCCTGCACATTGGGTCCTGTGTGATTTACCTCTGTGTGCTCTCACTCTCTCTCTGTGCTCCTAGTTCCTCATAGTAGGATATACCAATTTCATTCTGCCAGTAGTTTTTTTTGTAGTCACCTTGAATACTATCAGCCTAGAACAACCATGTACAGGGGTTGATGTCCCAGACAGGATTACATGTGTATGAGCAACAAAAAATTAGCCGCATAATGTCCTCATTGGAACCCCTTGACCAGTGGGATACCTTTCCTTTGGTTTCCTTCTTCTTTTCCTTACAGGATTGCACGTGTATACCTGTGTAGGCCACCTTTCAAGCTAATACCAGTCTGCATGTTCCTTGGCACCAGATGTGGGGGGCCCTGAAAAAGAAGGACCTTGGTAAACACTAGGTGGTTGGGAAGGGAGAGGTAGTCTTTTTTTTTTTTGGTTGTTTTTTTCTCTGGCTGTGGTGTTTTTTTTATTTTCCTTTTTTGGTGGTGGTGGTGGTGGGTGGTGAATGGGAGAGGTATTCCAACGTTTTCCATTGAATGAACTAATAACAGCAGGGGATCTGGATGATGTCTCCTAGATTGTAAGCTCCAAGGAGCAGGGCCCTCTTATCCCTCTTGTATTGAACTGTATTGATACTGTATTGTCTCCCTTTATGTTGTAAAGCGCTGAGCAAACTATTGGCGCTATATAAATCCTGTATAATAATAATAATAATGAGAACCCTCTATGGTACATTTATTTATATTGCTTGTCCCACTCTATCTAGATTTCATTTCCTAACAAGAAAAAGTGCAAATTAAGATGACCCGTCCAAATTATATAATCTTTTGCCAGCCCGTTACCTGCAGTCATTTAGGAATAACGTGGGCAACATGGAAAAAAAAAACAAATGAGTCTTAATTCAAATCAGTCTCAAGCTTTCACTGGTGACTACAGTGAAGCTGTCTTTCGGAGCTGTTAAAGTGTTACTAAACCCAGGACCCTGCATTCACTATATCTGGTCTCCCACAGTACACAGAACATGGAAATACAATTATTTTAGTAAATATATACTGTTTTATACCTTTTCTTATTAGAAGTATATAGTAGTCTTGTGACTTTGATCAGTGTCCAGCAGAGCACTGGTTAAAGCTTGTAGGAGCAGTTTTCATTCGCCCGATTGTCCTATGAGGCTGCAGGACCCCTGACCCTCTGTCTGGATAGTGCTGATTGGCCCTGTGCTGATCACATGCACTCTCCCAAGAAAAAAAAAATCTCTAGCCATACACACCAAACTGAGCATGTGCTTCTTGCCCCCAAGGCTCTGTTCTATCAGCAGATGGATTGGGGACTGTGGAAGAAGGAGAGGATCAGAGAAGACAGGATCAAACAGCCTTTTTACACAATGCAGGGGATTAACCCCTTAAGTTCCACAGCGAGTATAACAAACATGCTTTACTGCATATAGACTGATTTTACTATTGTGGGTTTAGTAACTTTAAGAATAAAGAACCAACTCTCTGGAAAAGACAATTTCACTTGGATATGTTGAAGGGATAAAACAATACTTGAGTTTGTTTTAAAATAAAATACCTTTAATGATTGTTGTCCTGTATCTGGCTGCTGCTGATATAATTAAAACTCTTACTGTAATTAATCCTTTAAACCAGTATAAGTACTGAAGTTCATTCACTGAATTATACAGTTACGGCTCTTATACAGTTGTCACAGTGGGTCGTTTGCTCTCCACCTATATCATTCATAAAACATCAAATTCTTTTCAACAAATACAAGACACTCTGTGATTGGAAAAGGGGAACTTGTGTTGCTCATCCAACCCTCTCCTATCCCATTCACAAAATGCCTTGTATTTTGTGAAAAAGTAAACAGATGTTTATGAATGGATGAGGTGGAGAAATGTAGTAAAGCTGGGGCAGTATCTTCTAATCTAAATCTGGTCTAATCTTGCTTTGTTCAAAAATAATATGACTGACAAATTTTCATCTCCCTATAATGCTACTCAAGTGCAGTCTGATCTTGTAGCCAAAGGACGATAAAAACTATATTGATAAGTATTCTAGGCAGTCTCTGCTAGGGTGTAAGTATCCTAGGGAGTCTCTGCTAGGGTGTAAGTATCCTAGGGAGTCTCTGCTAGGGTGTATTACCTCTATACACACCAGAATAAAGCAAAAATTCTGGATTACGTTTTTTTTCCAGCATCTAGGTCCCTTTCACATGGGGCGCACTCTGCCTGTGATCCGCTTGCTCAGCAGGGGATCTGTCTGCTGATCCCCGCTGAGCAGACAGATGACAGGTCCATGTCTGCTTCACTTTTGCAGCGCAGACACGGACACAGTCTGCTCTCCTCTATGAGCGGTTGGATGTAAACAAACTGCCTTGCCGTTTACACTTAACTGCCTTCCAGATCTACTGGATGGAAGGGGAACGGCTCCCCATCCCTCTGTTTTTTGCGGATTGGATGTAGGCGGGTGTAAGCAAACACATGTCCATTTATACCTGCAGATCCATAGAGGAGAATCAAGGTTCTGATCAGATCCGACTGCCTATTTTTCAAGAAGACCCGATCAGAACCTCCATTTTTCTCTATGGAGCGGCAGGTGTAAACAGACATGTCCGTTTACACCTGCCTACAACCGATCCAATCTGACAAAAACAGATGGATGGGGATCCAATGCCCTTCCATCCAGCGAATCTGATGGCAGTTGAGTGTAAATGGACAGGCGTTGGGTGTAAATGGACAACTCCACAATCTCCATATCTTTATGATCCCATTCACATTCAAAGCTCGAACCTCTAAAACACTCAACATCTGAAATCCCATGGTTTTCAGCTGTGCCTGTTCACACCTTAGGGCAGTGTTGCTTGAAGCTTGAACTTGTATTTTAAAAAAGTACAATAATTTCTTTTGAGCTACAAGCTTCAAGCATTTTTAGCCCCAATAGACTTCAATAGGAATGCCTGGAAAACATGCAAAAAAAAAAAACACTCATATTGCAAATTTTTTACCTAAACTCATTTGGAAAAAAAACAAAGCACCCAAGCCTCAGACACCCACAAAAATGTGAAAAAATGCCAGTACAAGCACTCAAACAAAGTGTGCAAACCAGGCACTCAGCAAATGTGAATGCAGATTACATCTCTTTTCTCTACACACCAGCATTTAAAGACTAGGTCCAGTCAAACAAAAAGTACAAAGATCAGCACAAGGGACATACAGTCAGTAGGATGTAAATGGAGGGTGCAGACCTTTCAATCATCTACCCATCCTCCGTTCATAGATTATCTTTCATTCATGGAAGCTGTAATGCTGGCTTCTATAAATGGAGAAGCTGGGTGGAAAGAGTGGGCATAGTTGAGAACATTTGATGAGCGCCTGTGACAGCTCCAACAGTTTAATTAACCCCCACCACCGAGGAAGACTATGGCGGTGGTGGAATCGATGGTGAAGGAGTTCATCTAACAGAAGAGGCATCGGTGCAAGGGATCTATTATACTGACTGTGCATTATGTTCCTTGTGCTTTTTCTTTAGGCTTTAAAAACTTCAGCTGCCCAGTTGCCTATGACAGTTTTGTCTACTATCCAATTCTTGCTACTTCATACCATTCCTGTCATCTACCTCCTTGCCCTATGTTACCCAGTTTCCCAAATACACTATTAGTGTGGAAAATATATGAAGTCACTGGAAAATAGATGAAGGTTCCAGTCACTGCTCATCAGGGCTGGAAACCTCTGCCTGATGGCTCCATTGCCCATGATAACTCCTGTGGGTTTCAGTTACAAGCCTCCCTTTGCTGCCATGCTGCATTCTTGGTTTCTAACTTCAGTTCAGTTGCCTTCAACCCAGGATTTCAAGCTTCAAGCTGTTAACAGCAAGACCAAGATCAAGAATTATTATGACTTCATGGAAACAAAAGCTTTTTTTTCTCCAACATACAGTCAGGTCCATAAATATTGGGACATCGACACAATTCTAACATTTCTGGCTCTATACACCACCACAATGGATTTGAAATTAAACGAACAAGATGTGCTTTAACTGCAGACTGTCAGCTTTAATTCAAGGGTATTTACATCCAAATCAGGTAAACGGTGTAGGAATTACAACAGTTTGCATATATGCCTCCCACTTCTTAAGGGACCAAAAGTAATGGGACAAATGGCTTCTCAGCTGTTCCATGGCCAGGAGTGTGTTATTCCCTCATTATCCCAATTACAATGAGCAGATAAAAGGTCCAGAGTTCATTTCAAGTGTGCTATTTGCATTTGGAATCTGTTGCTGTCAACTCTCAAGATGAGATCCAAAGAGCTGTCACTATCAGTGAAGCAAGCCATCATTAGGCTGAAAAAACAAAACAAACCCATCAGAGAGATAGCAAAAACATTAGGTGTGACCAAAACAACTGTTTGGAACATTCTTAAAAAGAAGGAATGCATTGGTGAGCTCAGCAACACCAAAAGACCCGGAAGACCACGGAAAACAACTGTGGTGGATGACCGAAGAATTCTTTCCCTGGTGAAGAAAACACCTTTCACAACAGTTGGCCAGATCAAGAACACTCTCCAGGAGGTAGGTGTATGTGTGTCAAAGTCAACAATCAAGAGAAGACTTCACCAGAGTGAATACAGAGGGTTCACCACAAGATGTAAACCATTGGTGAGCCTCAAAAACAGGAAGGCCAGATTAGAGTTTGCCAAATGACATCTAAAAAAGCCTTCACAGTTCTGGAACAACATCCTATGGACGGATGAGACCAAGATCAACTTGTACCAGAGTGATGGGAAGAGAAGAGTATGGAGAAGGAAAGGAACTGCTCATGATCCTAAGCATACCACCTCATCAGTGAAGCATGGTGGTGGTAGTGTCATGGCATGGGCATGTATGGCTGCCAATGGAACTGGTTCTCTTGTATTTATTGATGATGTGACTGCTGACAAAAGCAGCAGGATGAATTCTGAAGTGTTTCGGGCAATATTATCTGCTCATATTCAGCCAAATGCTTCACAACTCATTGGACGCTGCTTCACAGTGCAGATGGACAATGACCCAAAGCATACTGCAAAAGCAACCAAAGAGTTTTTTAAGGGAAAGAAGTGGAATGTTATGCAATGGCCAAGTCAATCACCTGACCTGAATCCGATTGAGCATGCATTTCACTTGCTGAAGACAAAACTGAAGGGAAAATGCCCCAAGAACAAGCAGGAACTGAAGACAGTTGCAGTAGAGGCCTGGCAGAGCATCACCAGGGACGAAACCCAGCGTCTGGTGATGTCTATGCGTTCCAGACTTCAGGCTGTAATTGACTGCAAAGGATTTGCAACCAAGTATTAAAAAGTGAAAATTTGATTTATGATTATTATTCTGTCCCATTACTTTTGGTCCCTTAAGAAGTGGGAGGCACATATGCAAACTGTTGTAATTCCTACACCGTTCACCTGATTTGGATGTAAATACCCTCAAATTAAAGCTGACAGTCTGCTATTAAATCACATCTTGTTCGTTTCATTTCAAATCCATTGTGGTGGTGTATAGAGCCAAAAATGTTAGAATTGTGTCGATGTCCCAATATTTATGGACCTGACTGTATAGTATACAGCCTCTGCAACCTGCTCCAATGTCAGCTGCTATTCAGCTACCTGTACCAACTCTAGCCCTAGACAGAACTTCTGCATCTACAGTATATTTTGCTGTTACTACCTAACAACTTCTATGCAGCATCTTGGTACACATGGTTATTCTGCCAAGTGGATCCCTAGCCCATTTCTCCTATCTCACCTAAACTCTTCTACAGATGTCTTGCCCCATTACTTCATTACAAAGCCTGTTTCTCCCAAGACTCTGCTAGTGCCTTCTGCATTTGACTTCAGTTTGGTGGTTCAGATATCTGTTTGTAACAGGAACTGCAACCAACAACTTTCAATTTAGTTTTAGTAATACCCTAAAGGGAGCACAATTTTTAAAAAGGCTCCTACTCTGTTTTTCATGGGTAGCACAGCCCATTGAAACGAATGACTGCTGTACTCACAGCATGCATGCGCAAACATGCTCGCACATATGTGAACAGACTCTAAAGCAGGCCATAGAAAAGTTGAAAAAAATCGAACGTTTTGCTGATCGAAAAACAAAGTGCCTCACACAATTGTGCCATCATTTGTTTCATTTTTCTAAAATAAATCCAGCATGTTGAATCAGGCACTTTTGATTGCAACAAGAAAATAGAGTGTTGCAGCTGGCACACTAATGATGTGAAAAATTAACCAAGAATTTTCATTTGGTTTTCAACTCGTCTATGGCCTACTTAACACCTTTACGCCACGCCTCCCAGCCCTTTAAGAGGTTTCTGATGGTGGGAGGTGGGGTGGGGTTTTTGATCATGTGACCGCCGTGATTGGCTGTCATAGTGGTCACATGATCGGAAAGCTCCTCGCAAATAGTGATTGGGAACTTTCCATTAGACACCGGCAACTGTGCCAGGAGCAAGCAGGGCTCTGCACAAGTTTATTTACATTTGGGCACGCAAAAATGCGGCATATATACATACATACATACACATATACACACACGCTGCTCAAAAAAAATTAAAGGAACACTTTTTAATCAGAGTATAGCATCAAGTCAGTTAAACTCCTGGGATATTTATCTGGTCAGGTAAGTAGCAGAGGGAGTTGTTAATCAGTTTCAGCTGCTTTGGTGTTAATGAAATTAACAACAGGTGCACTATATGGGCAACAATGAGACAACCCCCAGAACAGGAATAGGTTTACAGGTAGAGGCAACTGACATTTTTTTCCCTACTCATCATTTCTGACTGTTTTTCACTAGTTTTTCATTTGGCCAAGATCAGTGTCACTACTGGTAGCATGAGGCAATATTTGGCGCCTACAGAGGTTGCACAGGCAGTCCATCTCCTCCAGAATGGCACATCAATACGTTACATTGCCAGAAGGTTTGCTGTACCTCCCAGCACAGTCTCAAGAGCATGGAGGAGATTTCAGGAGACAGGCAGTTCCTCTAGGAGAGCTGGACAGGGACGTAGAAGGTCCTTAACCCATCAGCAGGACCGGTATCTGCTCCTTTGTGCAAGGAAGAACAGGATGAGCACTGCCAGAGCCCTATAAAATGACCAGCAGTAGGCCACTGGTGTGAATGTCCATGACCAATCAGAATCAGACTTCATGAGGGTTGCCTGAGGGCTCGACGTCCTCTAGTAGGCCCTGTCCTCACTGCCCAGCACCATAGAGCTCGATTGGCATTTGCCATTGAACACCAGAATTTGCAGGTCCGCCTGAAGGAATTGATACCATTGAATGGCCCCCATGCTCGCCTGACCTAAATCCAATAGAATGCCTCTGGGATATCATGATTTTGTCCATCCGATGTCGCCAGGTTGCATCTCAGACTGTCCAGAAGCTCACTGATGCGCTGGTCCAGATCTGGGAGATAATACCTCAGGACAGCATCTGTCGTCTCATTAGGAGCAAGCAGGCATGTTGTCAGGAATGCATACAAGCACGTGGGGGCCATACAAACTACTGAGTACCATTTTGAGTTGCTGCAATGAAATTTCAGCAGAATGGACTAGCCTGCTGCATAATTTTTTCACTTTGATTTTCAGAGTGTCTTTGAATTCAGTCCTCTGTAGGTTGATAATTGTCATTTCCATCAAACAATGGGGTATACTTGTGTTCCTAACACATTACCCAGTCCATATCAATATAGATATCCAGCATGATATTTTTCCCCATTGAGATCTGATGTGTTTTCAAAGTGTTCCTTTAATTTTTTGAGCCAGCATCCAAACAATCCTTCATTGCAGTCTTTGATCAATTTTTCTGTTTTGTCCACATCCAGGGAGTTTAGCTACAGTGCCATGGGCTGTAAACTTCTTAACAATGCTGTGCACAGTGGACACAGGAACATTAAAAGCGCTTGAGATGGACTTGTAACATTGAGATTGTCCATGCTTTTCCACAATTTTTGTTCTCAAATCCTCAGACAAATCTTTGTTGCTCTTTCTCTTCTCCATGCTCCATGTGGCACACAGAGACACACAACAGAAAGGTTGAGTCAATTTTTTACCATTTAACTTGTTGCCGGCGTGATTTCTATATTGTCAGCAACTGTTAATACAGGTGAGTTTTATTACAAATTAGAGGAGCATCACAAACTTGGAATGCAATTACGTCTTACAATTCTGGGAAAGTGCCAGTAATATTGTCCAGTCCATTTCTGGAATTTTGAGTGGAATATGTCAAGACTTGGCATTTTGTTTCTATACTTTTCGTGTCACACCAATACAAACAAAAGAAATAAACATGAGAATGCCTAAACATTTGCAATTGCAACAATTTTCTGACTAAAGTGGTGCATTATCTGACAGAAAGACAGGGTTGAAAATATTTATGGCTATGACTGTGTGTATATATATATATATATATATATATATATATATATATATATATATGAGAGATACAGTATATTGGTAATTTACTGCATCAGCTCTGGTCTTCCACCAGCCTAATTTCTTGAGGCCTTAGGATTCCAAGACGGTAAGGGCCCCCAAAAAAATGACCCCTTCATTTTTCACACAAGAATTGTTTTTGGTGTGCCCATTTTTCCCTATTTTGTGTATATGTTATTGGCCTTGAATGGGGGCTTCTTCCCCGTGGTATTGAATGAGGACTTCTATATTTAAGATTTTGGCTTGGGAACCCTATTTTTTTTTTATTATTTTAAATCATTATGAAAATGTGGTGATCCTTCTAGTAAGGGGACAAAGTGTAGCTTAGCCATGTCTGAATAGCATTGTTAAAATGTATTATTGGATCACACGTAGCTTCGTTCTGATGATACCTTGCGCCCAATAAATAATCTGAATCAACTCCAGGAAACTCCATCCTATCTAGTGTTTATTAATAACACAACTCTGAATTATATGTGTTTATTGTTCAAAAATAAAGATAATAAAGATAAGGAACTATGAATTTTATTTTTTTTATCATCAGGCAAATAAACACAAGCAATATTGGCCTCTTTTTAGTAAGCAATTGTAAATTGCACCAGGGCTGAAGATGATATACTTGCATTTCACCAACACAATTTTCATCTATGTAATGAATACTAATTAACAAGCAGAAGCACTCTGCCTTCTAGAGGTAGAAAAGCAAACTGAATACCACAGGCAAAACTTTTGGAGTGGAGAGGGATTAGAACCCCTGTCAGGTTTTTATTGCTGTTGCCCTGTTAGGAAGATTCACCTTATTTATTTGTTCTGCTTACCATTTGACCATCGAAAGTGAAAAATCCCAAATTTTAGGCTGGCAACAGTACAGGAAGATGGGGGGGGAATTTTTGATAGGGGCATTTACTTTTGGTTACAACCAGGAATTCGCTCACTTTCAAGGGATTTCCTCTCACTTCCTGTTTTGGCAAAGGGACAGGGAATTAAGGGGAATCTCCCCAAAAGGACACAGATGGCAAAAAACCCCAACAACTTGACAAACTCCATTACTCCAAAATGAAAAAAAAAAATGTCTTTAGTTCTACTTTAAAGTGAACGTAGACCCTAGGAATAAACAGATCTTATTTGCTCCCTTTTGGTCTGTTCCATAAACTAATAAAAGTATTGTGTTATGAATGTTCTATAAGTGCATAGAAATACTTGTTGATCCTGCCAGAAATCTAGTATTGTCTTGTATCCTGTGTAATCTGAAGAGTTCTGTCCAGCAGTCATATCTTTATGCCCAGTTTTTGTGAATTACAGGATACCCCTATGCTGTGGAGATGGGGGGAGAGATAGATGTTTTGTAGTTTCTGTCCTAGGATGATAACACTTTTTGTTCCTAGCTTTACTTTAAATTGCCATTAAACCCAAAACCAAACATGTAATATGTAAATTAGATGTGGTGGCTGCTTACATATTCTTTTCTTTCGCTTTCTCCGTCTGTTTTCACCTGGTGATTTGGCCAGTAACACACCTTCTGTATAGTGAGACGCCTGTCCAAAGAATGGCCATTGCCCCAGTCTATAACTGGCCTTCACAGCAAGGAGCACATGGAAGGGTGACGCATGTCAAACAACAAAACAGAAAAATTCCCAGCTCAACTTGCCAGCCAGCTTGCAAACAAACCGAATTGACCTGTCTAACAGTATGTGTTAAAAACAGGGGTTTGGTTAGCACACATTTGCAAATACATGCGTAAGCTACAGAGCCACGTCATGGCACCCCGATGTTCTGTAGTCCTAACTCTAAAAAATTTTAAGAGCCCCCATAGTAGAGGCACATGTATTTAATGGATAGAACAAGGGCAGGTGAACCTGAGGTAGCCCACCCCTCTTTAAAAGGTACAGGAGCGCTCTGGACACCCAGCATGTAGCACAATGGCAGCTAAGATGTCCAGTGCGCCCCCTCACCAACAATTCAACAGTACAAAAAAATGGCTGCTTCCCCAGTCTATAACTGGCCTTCACAGCAAGGAGCACATGGAAGGGCGACGCATGTCAAACAACAAAAAAAGAAAAATTCTTCGCTCAATTTGCCAGCCAGCTTGCAAGACACCACTCTGGCTGAATGAGCACAGCAAGCACAGCAGACAGAAAGCAGCATTGTCAGACTTGGGGGAGTCTTACACGTATTAGCTGATTTAAATACACTAAACAAACTGAAGCCAAACTCCAACTAACACTTTATATTCAGTTACCACAACTATGTTCCTTTTAAGATAAAAGGTTTTACATTAATAAATAAAAGCTGATTAGGACAAATCACCCCTTACAGTGTTAAGTGGTTTGTCTCATCCCTGTTAACTGATACATTCTGCTGGAGAGCTTGAGCTTCTAGAATACAACAGACTAGCTGAATCTCTAGATTAAAATAAAAGAAAGGAAGCCTAAAAAAATTAAGCTAATGCAGCCATCACATCTAATAATTGGTAAGCTTCAAAATAATAAATGTTTGCTTTGGTTCAATACCACTTTAAGGGTCTATTCACACTATGTGATGTACTACTGCAAATGCATTAATGCAACGTTTTATCCTGGATTAAGCTGGCCAAAGATGGTTCAAAATTCAGCCTGTTCAGCACGGGTCAGCCAAATTTTCATCCATCTATGACTGTTCCCACTCTAACAGCAGCCTTCTGTTGAACAGGACTCCTGGAAAACTTTCATTTCCTTAGCAGCTGCAGTATTGATCAGTTTATTCTGGAGTCCAGTTGTCAGAATAAAATAACCCAGCAGGAAGGATTCCTTCATCCACCTTGCTTGTGTGGATTGGGGAATCCATTTTTTTTATTTTTAAATCAGCCCTGTGGCTGTTGGAAAGATACAGAATCAACTATGACTAGCCTCAGGAGGAGCTGCATTAAAGCGGAGTTTCACCCAAAAGTGGAAGCTCCGCTTATCTGCCCTCTCCGCTGCCACATGTGGCTCCTTTTCAGGGGAAGGTGGGAAGAAGGTACCTAGCTTTGACAGGTACCCGCTCCCACTTCCCATGGCAAACTGAGCCGGACGTTCAGCTCCATCTCCTTCCCCCCGCAGCCCTCTGAGATATTTCACAGGTCCCAGAGGATTACAGCCCATTCAAAATGCACATGTTCAGTAGGAAACCAGCTGTGAAGCCACAAGGCTTCACTGTCGGTTTCCCTTAGTCAAAATGGCGACACCAGCACCCGACAGCCAACTAAAGAATTAGCTCAGGGTGAGGACACCACTGGATCCTTGGACAGGTAAGTGCCCTAATATTAAAAGTCAGTAGCTACAGTATATGTAGCTGCTGACTTTCAATTTTTGGGAGGGGGGGTGTTACTCCTTTGAATAGGGTATCTGGTATGGGCAAATGGTAAAGTGGGATAACCAAACACAATCCTTTTTTTGATACAACACAGCAATTACATTTCCGTGCCAAGGACTATTGTAGTTGTGTGGTGGAATGCCTTATTATATGAAAGGCACTGCAAGGCTCCACACTGCCAGTAATATGGCACCATGTGTTCTACAGTGTATAGGTCTGAAAGGGCCCTAAAGTGAACTTGGGAGATACCACCTGTTTCTAAAAGGTGCTTTTAAAGAGCTGTCATTCTTGCTTAGTGCAGCATTTCTAAAACTGTGGGATGCCATGGAACTGAAGGGGGAACATGTAGGTGGATGCTACTCCTTTTGGGTAGCATGACCATGAGGCATGAATCACAATGGGAACACATTCAGCATCCCATAGTGATCTGATAGGATGGAAGTCACTTGAGGCATCATCTACTACAGCACAGTACTAGAGGGAAGAAGAGGGGCCACAGCATAGACAAAAGCTGCATTTGTGGACTCCAGTGACAGTTTTGGGTGGGCCCATGTTCTGTTTCAACACCTGGTCTTCTACATTCCAGGCATTTATCCCGTGCCCTAATTCACCCTTGTCCCACTCAGGACACTGTTCAGCCCTGTCCAGCCGCAGCCTGTCATAGACTTTGACAGGCTGCAGGTAGCAGGAGAGGACACTGTGCCTGTACATTAATATTGCTCTATTATAAATTGCTTACAATCTTCAAAGTAAACAAAAGAGTATCTTTCCAAGATGGCCTTTAGTCACATTCCTAAATAATCTAATGAAAGTGAACACACCATTACAATAAATGATTGCCAGTCAGATAACAATATTATGATTTAAAAACCAACGCACATTCATTTTTATTGAAGCTATTGATTAACAAATGTCCCTTTCAGGTTTTACTGCTGGTTTCCATAAGTAAGGAAAGGGTACGTCTCCAACAGCAACAAGAAAGATTTTTTTTTCCTTTAGTATAGTGGGGAAAGGCTAGAACCCCTCTCAGATTTTTATTTTTGCCTGTGCCTTTGTTTTAGGATTCTCTCATATTATCTGTCTGTTACATAGTGGGTAAGGTTGAATAAAGAGAACAGTTCAACTTGGTGTATGTACTGTATGTGTATTACTACCATTTTCATTATCCCAGTAAATTGTGTTCGCTAAGAAACATTTAGAAGTTTTTTTTTCAATTTATCTACACTCTCTGTGGACACCACCAACTATGGAAGGGAGGTCCATGTCCTTATTGCTGTAAAAGTAAGGAACCCTTTACGCAGTTTAGGATTGAACTGCTTCTCATCCAACTTCATTGTGTGGCTACGTGACCTCTTTAGAGACCTTGGGTTAAATAGTTTCACAATTTAAAGATTTGTATATTGTGATCTTATCCCCTCTTAAAGGATATGTTCACCCTGAATACGGGTGTAACATGTTACAAAAGGTGAACTATCTTTTAAGCGTCTCTTCTCCAGGGGGGAATACAGTTGATGTTTGTAGTCATTCCTTGTAACTGAGATTCTCCTATTAGTTTTGTTGCCTTTTTCTGGACTCTCTCCAGTTCCAGGACATCCTTCCTGGTGACCAGAACTGGACAGCATATTCAAGATGTGGCTGAACCAGAGAAAAGTGGTAGAATTAAAGTCTTATCTCTTGAGTAATTATTCTTTTTAATACATGCTAGCAGGCTGTTGGCTTGCTGCAGCTTGGCATTACATGCTATTGACAAGTCTGTCTTCTACAAGGACTCCCAAATCCTTTGCCATCCTTAATTCCTCTAGAAGTTCTCCCCCTAACATGTAACTTGCATGCATAGTTTTAGCTCCAAATGCATGACTTTACATTTTTCTACATTGAACCCCATAAATTATTTAACTGCCCACCCCTCTATTATACTGAAGTCTTCTTGTAAAATTGCTATACCCTGTTGTGAAGTTATTGGCTTGCTTAGCTTTGTATCATCAGCAATCAGAGATTGAACTATTTATGCCACCCTCTATATCGTTCATGAACAGAGTTGGTCCCAGAACACAGCCCTGGGGCACCCGGCTCACAATTCTAGGCCATTCATAAATATTATTATACAGGATTTATATAGCGCCAACAGTTTGCGCAGCACTTTACAAAATGATGGCAGACATTACAGTTACAATACAATTTGATACAAAAAAGAATCAGATGGCCCTGCTCGTTAGAGCTTACAATCTAAGACATGCCATTAATCACCATCCTCTCGACATGTTCCTGTAATCAGTTGGAATCGCTGGCATCCCATTAGATATGTTCCAAATATGAGCCTGTCTGGAAAACAGACATCTAATTTGAATGAAAGAATACTTGGTGACAGTATAGCTTTTAAAAGGGGAGTAGCAGAGAGCACAAAAACGTGTTGCGGATTTGCTTGATTCAATTTGCATTAGTCAGCGATGAAACTGAATCACCAAACTCAGAGATGCAGAAGGTGATCCATGCTGCCGTTTATATAAATAAAAAGGTTTGTTGGAGCGAGTTTAGCGAGTTGCACCAGCAGTGGAGCACTCATCTTGGGTGGTATTACACAAATCCTCTGGAAATTCAATTTGCCTTAAGCCAGTCAGACTGTTTGAATGCTGAATCGGTCAAGATTCGAACCCTGTATGGGCAGGCAGAATGTACCCAAAAGATCGGTCGATTGACTTCGGTAGAAGCCTGCCAGATTTTACATGCGATTATTGCTAGCGGCTGTTATAGGGCTTTCCCCGCCAGGAGAAAAAAAAGAAAAAAAAAAAAAAAAAAAAAAAAGGGATTATTGCTAGTGGCTACAGTGGCCAGACAACACTGTGGTTGTAAGAAAGAAATTTGCTCTGTCTATGGCATGTCTTAGCTCTTGAAGTCACATACTTGTTTTTTTTCATTGCAGCTCCTTCACTAGTGAATGAATTCATGCAGCAATAATAGTGACTTTCCCTGTTGACAATGGATGTAGACTTTCAGTGATTATGCTACTAGCGAAATGTAAGCAAAAACAGGATCATCAGGAAGACATGGCCCTAGGACCTGTTGATGGAAAAATGGCACATACACTTCAGTCTGAACTCTGTACTTTTATTTCAAATATACAAAAACTAAGGAATATATTGAACGCCCTTCACCAAAAGAAGATAGGGAGTTTTGAGCTGCATATATTTTTCTATGACAGGATCAGAGGATTCTCAAACAAACCGTTTTTCTAAAATCCATAAGTTCTATTGAAAACATAACAAAATCAATCTTAAAATTGATCATTACTCATACTGTGTACATTTTATGGAATCTTTGTATTCCCCTGAACAAAAACAACAAAAAACGTAAAGATTATAATAAAAAAAAAGGAACACACACAAGATTAAAGGGACACTATGTAATCAGAGTATAGCATCAAGTCAATTAAACTCCTGGGATATTGATGTGGTCAGTTAAGTAGGGTTGTTAATTAACCACTTGCCTACCGGGAACTTATAACCCCTTCTTTACCAGGCCAATTTTCAGCTTTCAGCGCTGTCGCACTTTGATTGACAATTGTGCGGTCATGCAAGATTGTACCCATATGAAATTTTTATCATTTTTTTCTCACAAATAGAGCTTTCTATTGATGGTATTTAATCACCGCTGGGCACTTTAATTTTCGCGCTTTAAAAAAAAAAAAAAAAAGTGCAAAAAATTTGAAAAAAAAGTTTATTTCTATTATAAACTTTTTCAAACAGGTAATTTTTCTCCTTTTACTGATGTGCGTTGATTAGGCAGCACTGATAGGCAGCACTAATGAGGTGGCACGGATAGGCAGCACTAATGATGTATCACGGATAGGCGGAACTGATAGGTGGCACTGCTAGGCATTGACTGGCGCAACCGATGGGCGGCACTGGTGGGCACAGGTGGGTGGCACTGCTGGGTGGTATAGGTGTGTGGCACAGGTGGGCGGAACTGGTGGGTGGCACTGCTGGGCACCGATCATCAGGGCACTGATCATCAGTGCCCCGATGATCGGTGCCGATCCTGCTCTGACAACTGCCGGTTCTTGGCAGTACTTTCCTCACGCTCTGACAGTGTGAGGAAAGTGCAGCCGAGAACCGGCAATTGCATTTCCCGGTGATCAGCGTGTCATTGGACACGGCTGATCACGTGGTAAAAGGCCGCTGTGATTGGCCTTTCACCACATCACGTGATCAGCTGTGTCCGTAGGACACGGAGATCGCTGGGGGCGCGTTGAAGAGCGCATTCTGGGAGGACGTCATAAGACACCTGTTATTAATTTAACTACTTGCCAACTGCAGACAGCTGAATGACGGCTACACTGCGGCTGGCTAATTCTGGGAGGACGTCATACGACAGCCTCCCAGAACTAGCCAGCCGCAGTGTAGCCGTCGTTCAGCTGTCTGCGGTTGGCAAGTAGTTAAATTAACAACAGGTGCACTAGATGGGCAACAATGAGACGACCCCCAAAACAGGAATGGTTTTACAGGTGAAGACCACTGCCATTTTTTTCTCTACTTATCTGAGTGTTTTTCACTAGTTTTGCACTTGGGTCAGTGTCAGTACTGGTAGCATAAAGCAATACCTGGACCCTACAGAGGTTGCACGGGCAGTCCAACTCCTCCAGGATGGCACATCAATATGTGCCATTGCCAGATTTGCTGCGTCTCCCAGCATGGTCTCAAGAGTGTGGAGGAGATTCCAGGAGACTAGCAGTTATTCTAGGAGAGCTGGACAAGGCCATAGAAGGTCCTTAACCCATCAGCAGGACCGATATCTGCTCCTTTGTGCAAGAAGGAACAGGATGAGCACTGCCAGAGCCCTATAAAATTACCTCCAGCAGGCCACTGGTGTGAATGTCTCCAACCAAACAATCTGAAATAGACTTCATGAGGGTGTCCGGAGGTCCTCTAGTGGGCCCTGTGCTCACTGCCCAGCACCATAGAGCTCAACTGGCATTTGCCATTGAACACCAGAATTGACAGAACCACCAATGGCGCCCTGTGCTTTTCGCAAAGAGGAGGTTCACCCTGAGCACGTGACAGATGTGAAAGGGTCTGGAGAAGCCGTGGAGAATGTCATGCTGCCTATAACATCGTTCAGCATGACCATTTTGGTGGTGGGTCAGTGATGGTCTGGGGAGGCATATCCAAGGAGGGATGCACAGATCTCTACAGGCTAGACAATGGCACACTGACTGCCATTAGGCATTGGGATCAAATCCTTGGACCCATTGTCAGCACCTACGCTGGTGCAGTGGGTCCTGTGTTCCTCCTGGTGCACGGCCAGAATATGGCAAGAATATGCAGGCAGTTCCTGAAAGATGAAGAAATTGATACCATTGAATGGCCCCCACACTCACCTAACCTAAATCCAATAGAACCCCTCTGGGATATCATGTTTCGGTCCATCTGACGCCACCAGGTTTCGACTCAGACTGTCAGGAGCTCAGTGATCAGATATGGGAGGAAATACCCAGGACACCATCCTTCGTCTCATTAGAGGCATGCCCCCGATGTTGTCAGGCATGCATACAAGCACGTGAGGGCAATACAAACTACCATTTTGAGTTGCTGTAATAACATTTCAGCCTATTTAATTATTGGATGTTTAGGTTTTGTAATTTCCGCTAATTAGACAATCCCAGCCTCCCATATTCCCAGGTAGCTTCAATTTTCCCTATGTTCAGAAAAGAGGTCCTTTAGGGAGCCAAGGAGCTTTAACTTTAAAAAGCTTTTTCCACTGCAAGAAATGCTCAGAAAATACACTTTGGATTTCACTCTGTGTCTTGGTGAGTTGACACTGCTTGTGAATCTTGCCAAGCCAGCAAGTTGCCATACCGTCCATACACACTGGACCTTAGCAGTTTGCACTACATTTGTAACAAATAGCAACTGTTTTTTGAATGTTTAGCCCTATTGTTAACAAAATACAGAAATAGACTTATACACTTTCTTGTTTGCAAAATATGGTCAGTATAGTTTGAGGCCAGTCAAGCTACCAGTATGTTTTTGAGTTGCAAAAGGAAACCAGGGCACAAAAATCTCAGAGAAACGTTCACATCGCCTGTAGGAAGTGTCATACTGGGAAACAAGCACAGAACTCCAGCACTTTCAGGCCACAGTGCCAATCACCATTGTACAGCCCTGTGTTTTCTCAAGTCCGAGTCAACAAATGTGTTTTATTGATATGTTGGAAAGAAATAAAGCATTAGGATAAACCTGGAAAATCTGTGAAGAACACTTTATTTTTTTTGGGGGGGGGGGGGGGGTACACATATTGCACAATACCACAAGTGTTTTTTCTAGTATTTCTCAACTTTTTTTTTTTTCTTCAGTTAAGGCACCCTTTAAAATTCTGCACAATGTTGAAGTACACCATTCTAGAATGTAAAAAAGATAAACTAACAGTTTTCCATTGTTAAATCATCCAAGTTGAACTGCACCAACTGGGTGCCAGCACAGGCACCCAACTCACAATCCAAGGCACTGATAAATATGTACCGCACACCAATATCAGCTCTTCTAAATGACTCTACTTGACCACAAGCACCATGACAGCATACAAATCCTCCCCACCCAGGGACAAACAAGGATGCTGTACAAGTACCTGATATCCTCTTTATTAATCGTCATCAGTTGTTAGGATGCCAATGGCTGGCACGTACAGTGCCCAAGGTTGTAATGGTGCACAATGTAAACCTGTGGCTTTGTGTAACAAAAAGGCAAGCTTGTCATTTTTGGGCAATTTGGGGCAACGTTTAAGCATTTTACCAGGGCACCCCTGCAGAACCCAGAAGGCACCCTGGTTGAGAGAGGCTGGTCTATACTGCAAGGAGATTGTAATTTATTAAGTCACAGATAAGGGGGTTTTAAAAATTGTCTTCAAAAACATGACTGCTTTACTTGTCTGCTGTGTGGAGGGGCTGACTCCATTATCTAACCAGGCAGTATTTATTGTCTACAGCGGAAATGGCAGGAACCCTCAATGCTCACAGCGACAATGACAAGTCCTTGTTTCACCATATTACTGCTCATTACGTCATCTCTTCAGATGTTTCTTCTTCTTCCTCTGATTTCCACTTTTTTTCACTCTGTGAAAAATCAAATTAAAAATAACGTATCCATATAGTGCAACACAAAATTAAAATCCTCTTGTCACAATTTACAAACAATACTTTTGATGACTTAGGTGTGATGTATGCGTTATACGGATTATAGTGTTATTTGATGTGTTTTACCAACAGAAATGGCATTTTCAATTCACTAGAAAATTTAATGGTGAATCAGCTGAATTTATGGCAGGCAGAATACATTATGTTATGGTTTTTGCAGCATTTTGGTTCTTTAAGTAGTTGCACATTTTTATGTATCGCTACACTCTTCAGAGCCGCTGGTTTTGGGTCCCCCTTTACTTCCTGCACAGCCAGGTAACACAATTTTCACTTACATCCAGAAACAAGAATAAGTCCATGGACTTGGTTTTTTATGTTTAATAGGGACTTTAACTTGGATAGGGTATAGGGGTTATGGGATGCCCAATTTGATTGCAGAATAATAATGTGAGGATCATTTCCTTCTCTAGAAAATGCTACAACAATGGCAGATGAACGACTGTGGTCCAGCCTAACTTTGACAGTCTCTTTAGCAAAGTACGCCAACTTGCAAGAGCGCTAAGTCTTCTTGAATGGATTTTTATCAAAGTCTTAACTTGTAGGAGCTCTAAGTCCCCTAAGTGTTCAAAATACCAGCCCACCCAGCTACAGTATCTGATCCCAGAACAAGGGATTGGGTAAGCTATGAATTGTCCCCTGAAGGCTTGCCAGAACTTGCATCCAGCAGACTTCCCCCTTCCAGGCCTTGCAGATGTATAGGTACTCACACTGTCCTTGTCCTACAGCTGTAGAACTGCTTTCAAGCCCCAATAACTGGGCTGATTCTTCTCCAAGCTTGGCAGACTGTCCTTACCCGATGGACTGCAGGGCTCTTTTAGCTTCCTCCTTCAGCTTCCAGCATCCAGCCTGGAAGCAAGACCACTCCACCTTCTCCAAGGCCCCTTCCCAGGCTACACGGCAGCATCTCTCAGCACAACATATTTCACCCAACTCCCCTGCTGGTCAGGCTCGATCATATTTATGGGCTGGTAAGTCACACTGTCAGGCCCCTCTGCCTGGGATTGGTAAGACTTCCATAAATATACATATCAGCCCCACCTCACTTGCATCTACCGGCTTCTAGAGCAGGGGGAGGTATCAGAGGACTAACCTGAAGAGCTCTCCAGCCCTGACGTGAAGTAACCCTCTTACTAAAACCCAGGCTTCTAGCAAGCCTCTAACTACTCTCAACAAATATGTACACCGGAGGGCACTACACTTAATAAACAGCAAATGAGATAACAGAACCCCACCAGTTTCAGACAGGACCATCAGGTGTGCAACATGTCCCCTTGCTGGCCACAGTTTCAAAAGCATCTGTCGCTACACCTAGGGTAGGCATGAGCAAGCTGGGCAGGGACCCAATACCATCTCAGGAAGACTTTCCACACAGCCTCAAGTGTATTCATATTAAAGGAGCATTTAGCAATGGCTGTCCAGGCCCTACTCCAGTCCGCCAGATCTATGGAAGACTGAAGATTCCGCTTCCAGTGGGACATGTAGGAAAGGGATGCTGATGACGGTCGGACATTTAGGGATGCATAAAATAGCTGAAATTAAGATGGGGGACCCTGGGGCATGCTGGCATGTGTGCTCGAAATGAGTCTTGCAATATGGGTAGGTGGACGCACGGCAAAGAGCAGAGATCCAATGTTTTAGTTGGAGGAAGCAAAAGTGTGCCCTTGCCTGGGCTTCATGCGTCTTCCAAAGGGCCTCCCAGGTCAGGAAGGAACGCTAGGAGAGGAAATGATGTAAGGTGGGGCAAAAAAGTATTTAGTCAGCCACCAATTGTGCAAGTTCTCCCACTTAAAAAGATGAGAGAGGCCTGTAATTGGCATCATAGGTAGACCTCAACTATGAGAGACAAAATGAGAAAAAAAATCCAGACAATCACACTGGCTGATTTGGAAAGAACTTATTTGCAAATTATGGTGGAAAATAATTATTTGGTCAATATCAAAAGTTCATCTCAATACTTTGTTATATATCCTTTGTTGGCAGAGGTCAAACGTTTCCTGTAAGTCTTCACAAGGTTGGCACACACTGTTGCTGGTATGTTGGCCCATTTCTCCATGCAGATCTCCTCTAGAGCAGTGATGTTTTGGGGCTGTCGCTGGGCAACACGGACTTTCAACTCCCTCCAAAGGTTTTCTATGGGGTCGAGATCTGGAGACTGGCTAGGCCACTCCAGGACCTTGAAATGCTTCTTAGGAAGCCACTCCTTCCTTGCCCGGGCGGTATGTTTGGGATCATTGTCATGTTGGAAGACCCAGCCACGTTTCATCTTCAATGTCCTTGCTGATGGAAGGAGGTTTGCACTCAAAATCTCACGATACATGGCCCCATTCATTCTGTCCTGTACATGGATCAGTCGTCCTGGTCTCTTTGCGGAGAAACAGCCCCAAAGCATGATGTTGCCACCCCCATGCTTCAGAGTAGGTATGGTGTTCTTTGGATGCAACTCAGCATTCTCTCTCCTCCAAACACGATGAGTCGTGTTTCTACCAAACAGTTCTATTTTGGTTTCATCTGACCATATGACATTCTCCCAATCCTCTTCTGGATCATCAAAATGCTCTCTAGCAAACTTCAGACGGGCCCAGACATGTACTGGCTTAAGCAGGGGGACACGTCTGGCACTGCAGGATCTGAGTCCCTGGTAGCGTAGTGTGTTACTGATGGTAGCCTTTGTTACGTTGGTCCCAGCTCTCTGCAGGTCATTCACTAGGCCCCCCCGTGTGGTCCTGGGATTTTTGCTCACCATTCTTGTGATCACTTTGACCCCACGGGGTGAGATCTTGCGTGGAGCCCCAGATCGAGGGAGATTATCAGTGGTCTTGTATGTCTTCCATTTTCTAATTATTGCTCCCACAGTTGATTTGTTCACACCAAGCTGCTTGCCTATTGCAGATTAAGTCTTCCCAGCCTGGTGCAGGTCTACAATTTTGTTTCTGGTGTCCTTCGACAGCTCTTTGGTCTTCACCATAGTGGAGTTTGGAGTGTGACTGTTTGAGGTTGTGGACAGGTGTCTTTTATACTGATAACAAGTTCAAACAGGTGCCATTGATACAGGTAATGAGTGCAGGACAGAGGAGCCTCTTAAAGAAGAAGGTACATGTCTGTGAGAGCCAGAAATCTTGCTTGTTTGTAGGTGACCAAATAAATACTTATTTTCCACCATAATTTGCAAATAAATTCTTTCCAAATCAGCCAATGTGATTGTCTGGATTTTTTTTCTCATTTTGTCTCTCATAGTTGAGGTCTACCTATGATACCAATTACAGGCCTCTCATCTTTTTAAGTGGGAGAACTTGCACAATTGGTGGCTGACTAAGTACGTTTTTGCCCCACTGTAGCTATATCTTTCAATATGTGCCCTCTCCCCTCCTCCTAAATATCCTACATACCCTGTATAAAAAGATCTGTGTACTTTTTTAAAATCTGGAAAACAGCTATGAATTCCCAGAGCTGTGACGTCACCCATAGTTTCCCATGGCCCATCCATTGTCGGTGCTCCCTCCACTCTCCCCTGCACTCTCCACTGACACAGGAGAGCCAGAGCTGCTGTATCACATGATCAGACCAGATTAAAAAAGTACACAGAACTATTTTATAGAGGGTATGCAGGGACATATCCACTCAACGGCCTCTTTATTAGGTACACCTGATAAATTGCTTGGTAACACAAACTGCTAATCAGCCAATCACATGGCAGCAACTCAATGCATTTACGAATCTCGATGTGGTGAAGAAGCCTTGCTGAAGTTGAAACCGAGCATCAGAATAGGGGAAAAAAAAAAAAAACGGGATTCAATGTGCAACTAAAGCTTGTTTTTTTTTTTTCTTAAAATAACAAACATGTCTATACTTACCTGCTCTGTACAGTGGTTTTGCACAGACCAGCCCCAATCATCTTCTTTTTGGGTCTGTACCGGCACTCCTCCCCCCTTCGAGCAGTGCCCACATGGAAAGCTGCTCGCTCGGCCCCGCCCCCACACTCTCCTCATTGGCTCACTGGCTGTTATTGACAGTAGTGGGAGACAATGAGCTTCCACTGCTGTCTCAGCCAAGGAGGAAGAGTCTCCAGACAACAGAGGCTATTGTGAACGTTGCTGATCAGAGGAGGCTCAGGTAAGGATTGGGGGGGGGGGGTTCCTGGTGGGGCCACACAAAAGTTTTACCTTCCTGCATAGAATACATGAAGGTACAAAAAACATCTGCCTTTACAACCACTTTAAGTGACTTAGACCAGCCCGTCTGGCATCAACAACCATGCCACATTCACAGTATTCTAAAAACTGCTCAACTACTAGGCTTTTCACACACAACCATCTCTAGGGTTCACAGAGAATGGTCCAGAAAAGGGAAAACATCCAGTGAGCGGCAGTTGTGTCGACGAAAATGCCTTGTTAATGTCAGAGGGAAACGGGCAGACTGATTCGAAATGATAGAAAGTCAACAGTAACTCAAATAACCACTTGTTACAACCAAGGTATGCAGAATACCATCTCTGAATGCACAAACCTTGAATTAGATGGGCTACAGCAGCAGACCACACCGGGGTGCCACTCCTATCATCGAAGAACAAGAAACTGAGGCTACAATGCGCACAGGCTTGCCAAAATTGGACAATAGAAAATTGGAAAAGCGTTAACTGGTCTGGTGAGTTTCGATTTCAGCTGCGACATTCAGATGGTAGGGTCAGAATTTGGCGTAAACATGAAAGCATGGATCCATCCTGCCTTGTATCAACAGTTCAGGCTGGTAGTGTTCGTGTAATGGTGTGGGGGATATTTTCTTGCCACATGTTTGGCACCTTAGTACCGACTGAGCATTGTTTAAATGCCATGACCTGCCTGAGTATTGTTGACCATGTCCATCCCTTTATGACTACAGTGTACCTATCCTCTGGTGGCTACTTCCAGCAGGATAATGCACCATGTCACAAAGTTTAAATCATCTCAAACTGTTTTCTTGAACATGACAATGAGTTCACTGTACTCCAATGGCCTCCACAGTCCCCAGATCTCAATCCCACCTTTGGGATGTGGTGGAGATTCGTATCATGGATGTGCAGCCAACAAATCTGCAGCAACGTGATGCTATCATGTCAATATGCATTAAAATCTCTGAGGAATGTTTCCAACACCTTGATGAATCTTTGCCAGGAGGAATTAAGGCAGATCTGAAGGCAAGAGGGGGTCCAACCTGGTACTAGCAAGGTGTACCTAGTAGTGGCCGATAAGCGTATGTACTGTATGGAAGCTTATTAGCTGAATGTGTTGAGTAGAAATATACTGAGTGATAAAATAGTGACAAGATATAGTATACAAATTGTAGAATTGACCAAAGATAAAGTGTACTATGGCCAAACACTTACTTCTTATCTTGTCCTTCAAATGTGAGTCGATTTGGACAGTTCCTCCATTTGTGACCACTTTTTCCACACAGAAAACAGCCACCCACAGCACCACCGCAGGGATGCTCTTGTAAACAGCACCGATCACAGGAAGAACAGTGAGCCCAAGCTGTAAAATAAAAGCTATTCAATACATTTCCATGGTACATTTTTTTCTCAGTACCATATGAGGCCCGTACATCATGAATCAGCCATTTGTTTTTTGCGACTGGAACTACTTAGTGCTATGTGCAGGCAGCCCATGTAAGTCTATGGGGACCCAATGGCTGTAGGAACAAAGCCGCCCATCCTAATTTGACAGCCATGTGGGTGAGCGCCACCAAACATACACTGTCTGTGCTCACAGCTGTTCACCCAAACTCATGTGCTTATTAAATTAGGATGAGCATCTGCATCCATACAGTCGCTGCATTCCCAGACTTACATGAGCTGCCTGCACAAATCACCTGCCGGCTTTAGCAGCAAATACAAATGGCAGATTTATGATGTACAGGTCTCAGCACCTATAGTAAAACTTAAGAGGGATACGTCCTAACTGTGGAATCATATCAAATATTTGCAGCTGGTAAAAAATGTATTGTGAACTTTGTCAATTACATGAAACTGTCAACGGATACAATGAATACACAACTACTGCAGGCTTGAAGCTGACCCTACTTGGACTGAGTAGCAAGAGCTATTCCAGAGCTAGAAAAATTCACACAGACCCAGAAAAGTGAATTATTGCTGGTGTGTGAGAGACAGGTTTTCAGGTTGTTTTGGATGCTCACCAACAGAAGATAGAAACAATATCACTGGAGTGGGGGCTCTGTGATAGCATGTGATGACAAACACAGTGTCTGAACCTGGCAATACCCACCCAGTATTTTAAGATAAAATTATCAAGACATTCAGGACAGACAAGGATAACTCTGTAGGTACAGTAGAAAATGGAGCAATAATCATAGCAACGAATCAGAAAAATCAGATTTCTGCACTGTAATCAGATCAAAAGGAAATATAACAAACATTTTACTAGCTTTTTTTTTTTTTATGGACTACCATTTTTTACTAGCTGCCACATTTTTTTTTTACTGGCTATCATAGGTTTGATTTACTAACTAGCAGTCATGACAAATACGTGGGCAGCCATTCTTCAACTTCTTAAAATGTCATCTCTCTGTCATTGTGACCCATTTGTTTAACCCCTTCACACCTAAGGGTAAAATAAATCTTAAAGCCTAAAGTAAAATTTTACAACTTTGACATATGTTAGTAAAACCGTACATATCACCGTATATATTACCACAACTAATTTGTACATCCAGGTGGATTATACCTTGGTTTTTTTTTTCAACACAAACTGGGCTTTCATTTGGTGGTAAATGGTAATGGATGTCTCCTGGCCCAAAACAGTAAAAAAAAAAAAAATTTTTTTAAAAATGTAGCTGTGTGTTTCTTGTTACTACCATAACCTACCACCAAAGAACAACCCAAAATAATTTTTCCAGCTCTTAACGATCACAGCGATACCATATTTGTGTATGTTATTTGTTGTTACTACGGCCCAGAAACAATAGTGCGCATTTTGTTTTTTGATTTTTTTTTTCCCCTAAAAACACACTGACACTAACACCAATTTAAAAAAAAAAAAAAAAAAAAAAAAAAAAAAAAAAAAACACACAACAACACACAACCCGACCTTTGCCCTGAGCTTGATCCAAACACTAATCCTAACACTGAAGTAGATCAAACCTTGATCTAGGTATTTTTTAATATTTAACTTTTTTTTTTTCTACAGTTTTTTTCCCCTCTGCAAGGAGAGAGAGAGATACAAATGTATCTCTCTATTTGCTCGAGAGGAGAGAAATGCCGATAACCGGCATTTCCCTGTTTACATGTGATGAGCTGTGATTGGACACAGCTGATCACATGACCGAGCCGACATCTTCTGCTCTTTCCGTGGATCGGTGATTCGCTGTGTCCGAGGGACACAGCGCACTGCCGATTGCTGCGCTCCCTGAGCTGCGCATGCGCAGTGAGAATGGGAGGACGTCCTCCCAGAACGAGAGAACCACCTTGCGCCCGTCATTTTACTATATGGCGAGTGAGAGGCGGTTAAAGAGGTGCTTATCCGCATCCTTGTCCCGGGTGATAGACTCTATATAAGCTGGATGGTCCACACAGGTAACGGCTATGTAACTAGGATTTTCAAAAGAAGAGGTCAGTAATATGAGCCTCCATTCTTTTCTTATGAGAGGTTTCCTTTAACAGGATTGCTTTCATTTCCTCCACTACAACATTTATCAGGTGTTTTTTTGTGGATTTATGCTCAAAGTGGAAATTTGCAATGTTCTAGGGTACATTTAGAAATGTTAATTGTGCCTAAACTGTACCCTAAAATGTATGTTTTGTCTGGAATTCCTCCTTATATAGCAGTGCTTTTCCTACTGCCTAGGCACTCTATTGCTAAATCCAAAATAGCTGTATTATCTGCAGTGTGAGATCTAAGGCACTGCTGCCTCTGACTGCTAGTTCTATGAGATTTGGAGTGAGGTGATGTCACTACTGTTCTGCTTACTGTTCTCCTTGCTGGAGGATCTGACATGAGGAAGCAAAACCCTCCCTCTAATAAGATGCTTGCCATTTTTTTTAGGCACAGCTTCAAGAGCTCAGTTCCTTTTAAAAGCGAAAGCTTGCTAATATAGTGAATCTATGAAACAAAGACTTTGCTAGTCATTACTTACAAGGTTTCACACATTTATTGCATAAGGAGCAATGCTTCCACTGTCTGCCATCCTGCAAAGACACAAACACATTCTGATGTGATTCTTCAGAAGCAGATATCCAGCTAGAGAAGCATGGGCAAATTCAAATACACATCAAGGTCTATGTCCAGGCAGCACCTGCGCATTACAACCCCATAGACTTAGATGTCCTGCTGTCTCTGGCCTTGGGACACAGCCCCATAGAAGTCTGCAGGGCACTAATGCACAGGTGTGGCCAACGCATAGGTAAAGACGTATAGAAGATCCAAAGTGCATTCTAAATCCCACCCCATATTCAGTTTCATTTACTTTACATTTTTTGGTTTTTCTAATAAAAAACGATGAGTTCTTAAGCTACCAGAAATTCAGGCACCACTACATACTGCCTTGAATAATATTATAGCCGGGATCCTCTACCTCTGGGATTTGCAGGAAAGTTCTGACCATAAAAACATGATTTATATTACTCAATTATATAGCACAAATATTGGAGTGCATTGCAGGACATACTGATCAATCACAAAAGTCCCTGTCCCCAAATAAACTTTAATCCGAGGTCTATAACATAAGTGCAGCGCTGTGATATAGATCAATGAATGAATAAAAGTTCATGCAATCTTCATAAACAAATGAGGAATATGGAATGAAAATCTTCCTTATGCAAATAGGTGACTGGAACCCTATAGAAGAAATGCGCACTCACCGACCGGGCATTAAAAATGCGCATGTATATGACCTGCATACTACTACACCCAAGGCTGATGATCCACCTGTGAGGGATGTACCGTGTGCATTGCTGATTACCTGGATTGCTGGTCATATACATGCGCATTTTTAATGCGAGGTCGGTGAGTGCGCATTTCTTCTATACGGTTCCAGTCACCTATTTTGCATAAGGAAGATTTTCACTCCATATTCCTCATTTGTTTATGAAGATTGCATGAACTTGTATTCATTCATTGATATATATCACAGCGCTGCACTTTATATATATGATTTATGATACAAGGTTTTGGTGATTCCTTTGAGTGTTCTAGCAGCTGATTATATGAGCGCTCGCTTTATATCTATATACTTTTATTAAACTTCATATACTTCTATATACATATTAACTTCATATACGTGGTCCCTTGTGGGAACTGAACTGAGGACCTCAGTTAGGCAAAAGTGACACTTATCCAGCATGCAAATCAGGCAGATGCATAATATTTGTACATAGTTTGTGTACACACGTAGTATATAGGACCCATATAGAAAAATATATATCTAAAAAGGTATTACCTTGGAGGGACAAGTGTTGCAGGTTTCACAGTGCTTATTTTCAGAGGACACATATCTCTGGCACAGTGAACAGAACCTAAATGACAGAACATAATAATAACAAGTATAAAGTCAAATAAAAAGATATACCCAAAAAGAACAAAAGGGTGATTGGATGATCTGACAGCCCCCAAAGGGATTGGCTGGCGGTCCATGAATGTTTAAAAGACAAGGTCTAAGGGAGGATGTAGGTATTATTATTATACAGGATTTATATATCGCCAACAGTTTGCTCAGCACATTGAGGGATAAAAGGGACCATGTAGGTATAAGGAATGATGTAGATACACCCTATAACCAGTCCTGCTTATCTCATCTCAGGAAGACCAGTGATGATTGGAGGAGGCTCCCAGCTGTTCAAAGTTCTCTTAGCAGAGGCTGACCATTCCCCACAGCCATGAGCAGGGATGTTGGACTCCTATCGCCCGACGCCCAGGCAATGTAGTTCCGGGCGTTGGGCAGGTAGTTTTTTTTTCTACCTTTAGCCCTACTGCGGGCAAGCAGTGGGCTCACCTGTCAGGTGGAAGCATTTGGCAGCAGCGTTGCTACTGATTGCCATCACACACAGTGCCAGCCTCTCCGCGTCCCCTATGTGATGGAAAAAAAAAGTTTTTTTCTTTTTTTCATTGTAAAAAATGAAAGTTACACTTAAGCACATACCATCCCCCCCTAATAAAATATTGAGGTCCCCACCCCCTCATATATGCATGTACATACGTAAAAAGCACAGGCTGGGGCGCCTGCGCATGAAACCATCAATTGCGATACACGTCACATATCGCCGTGCACGCCAGAATGAGAGCAATAATTCTAGTACCAGACCTCCTCTGTAACAGTAAACAGGTGACCTATGAAAGGAGCTTTAAAAGTGTCGACCTATAGAAAATATAGGGTACTGAAGTTCGTTGCCATTTCACGAGCGCGCACAAATTTAAGGTTTGACAAGTTGGATATCTATTTACTCGCTGCAACCTCATCTTTTATATTTTACAAAAAAATAGGGTAATGCATTGCTTTTTTGTGCCCTAACATTAACTTACTTGTATTTTTTACTAAACTTTTGCGGTAAAATTATGCAACATAAAAATTTGAACTACCACCATTTTATTCTCTAGGGTGTCTGCTTTCAAAAAATATATAACGATTGGAAGTTTTATGTAATCTTCAGGCCTAAAATGATTTTTTTAAACGTGTGCAAAAAAAAAAAACTTAAAAACGTGTCTGGCTGCCTTTCCTGCCGAGCACCCATTAGTTGTTCATCACACTGCAAGGTCTCTCCCCTCCCTGCTAGTCCCTGGGTGCGGTGCTGGAGAGAGGCAGGGAGGGGAGGAGGAGATAAACTCTAATTGAGGGGACGGGACTGGACTGGCTACAGTCAGGATTGGGAGGAAAGAGCTGTGTGATGCTGGACTCCCTCCAGTTAGGAAATGAGGCAGGTTCTGCACAGTGTGTAGTGAAATTAGGAACGTGTACAACTGTGTACGACTGAAGGTACAAATGTTAGCATCTTGTATAATATGTGTGTACACAGTCATCAACTTGAACTTTTAATGTAACTTTCAATACAATGGATTGCTTCAGGCATGTATATGTGAATGAAGTCTCTTATTCAGTACATAACGGCTATAACACAGCCATGCTCCAACATAAATGAAGTGTTGGCTGACAATCCACAGATGCATGCCTAGTACAGATAAACAGAAAGGTCCAAGTATGAAAGAATATTGCACCTGTAGCCTTCACTTGCTGGTAGCACAATTTTTTCAGGTGAAAGATTGGTGAAAATACGGACCGGTGACTGTTTCCTTCCAGTCTTTCCATGTTTGTATACAGTATGGTTATCATAGTCCACCTGAAACAGCAACAAGATTTAGAATAATATCATAACCAGGCTGAAGACTAACTATGGATATCCAAACAATCACACATATACAACAAAACCATTCCTCCAGATTCTAAACTGAGATACTCCTAAGAAACCAGAGTATGGAAAGGTTTCTTCACAGTGAGAGCTGTGAAAATGTGGGATAGACTCCCTCAAGAGTTGGTTCTGGACAGCTCAGTGGACTGCTTCTTAGATACACAGAATATAACTGGATACTAACATTTATAGGTAAAGTTGATCCAGGGAATATCCAATTGCCTCTCGGGGGATCAGGAAGATATTTTTTTCCCAGCAGGAGCAAATTGGATCATGCTTTGCTGGGTTTTTGTTGCCTTCCTCTGGATCAACTGTAGGTATAGGATTATAACTTTTTTTTTTTTCCTATGGTTGAACTGGATGGATTTTTGTCTTTTTTCAGCCAGACTATGTAACCATATACAAGGAATAGTCTATGTGAACATGCACTGCAGCACTCACCTGATAATCCAGCATGCTGAACCCAGCAGAAGACTGCAAAATACGGGGCTCAAAGAAGTAGGGAAAAATCCAAAACGTGGCCAGCTCAATGGAACCTCCTGGTAGGAAGAAAAAGGTTTACTCTTCAATAGTGAAGGCCCTATGTTATGATTTGATCTGATCATTAGATCATTAGATTAGTGGCAGCTCTGACCAGTCAGTGCAAAAAAGAAAATTAAGATGTGCAATCTGCCATATCACAGAGCAACCAGGTGATCAACGACTGGCTTTTGCTATCAGGTTTCTGTGTGTAAGCCACAGCAAAGGGTTTGTTTGGGAAGAACTCTCCTGCCTAAGTCTAGGTTCACACTTGTAGGGCTCTGATAGCTGTGTTTTGCACGGGCATGGCAGCACAATCATTTCAATGGTCTGCTGTGCCTCCAGAAAATGCAGGGAAAAAGGTCCATGCTCCATTTTTTAAAACACAGCCTGCACAGAAAATGCAAGTGTAGTGTGGTTCCCAGTACACGGGGGTACCATTAAGATTAGGCATCTCCTGAGCATCAGTGCATTTTTCTGTGCGGGTGGATGTGACTGCAGGAACAGGTACATCCTGCAGCAGCAATCATGTGCACAGGTAAGAACCCAGGTTTACAGAGAGCAAAAGCGGTTCCCAGATCAACAAAATGGAGTGGGATGGACTGGTGCATTCCAGTAACAACTGAATGAAAAATGGAAGTACTGAACAGATATGATGTGCATCCTTGTACTGAAAAAGTATCCCAAGATTAAATTACCTTTGAACCCCACTGAATTCCCTGGATTCACATGCACACATTTCTCTTTTTAAACTGTCATAGGCCAGGTTCTAAAGCGCTTTCATGATATATTGCAGCAGTTCCCATCCTGGGGTAAGCGTACCTTGAGAGGTACATGCCAGGAAGTAGAAGTTTGCAAAAAAAAAGGAGTGAATAAATGGCAGAAAAAGCCAGCGATGTACCTGTGACTATAAACAAAGTGTCGCTTGGTTGATAGCCGGGAGCTTACCAGGAATCACCCGATTATGCCAGCTTTTATCAGCAGTTGCCTACTCTCGTTAGCATTGTAGCATCTGCGACCTAGGCACCTGAATGTCTAAAAACATGAGTAATGTCGTGCTGCGCATGCAAAGTCTGCCAGTTGCTTCCTTTTCCAGAGAGTAGGAGGGAGGGCTGAACCCATGGGACCTATGCTGCTGTGTAATGTAAGTGACAAGTATACTTAAAATTAGGACCATAGAAGTACCAGAGCTCAATGCTAACATGCTGTATACTTATGAACCAGAAGCATTGGTGAGGTTTTAGGGCGAGACCTGGTGCTCCTTTGGACCCAATTTAAAAAAAAAAATACAGCTTGTGGACGTGTTTCTGGTGCGGTCAGTATGGTACGGACTGATTTGGAAGGTGTGGGTGGGGGACAAGTTATTGAAAATGGAGAATCACTGTGTGCAAAGTCCTCGGTTTAAATTCCTATTAGTGACACTAAGGCTCCTTTTTGCTTTTTGCAGAAACGTACTACAGTCCATTTAACATGGTTTCCTATGGAAAATGTTAACATCTATGCTTTTTTTTTTTTTCCCTCTCTCTTTATGCTTTTTTTGAGCTGCTGCGTTTTTTGGAAAGGGTCAGGGACTTTTTTAAAAGCAATAGAGTTCAATGGAATATCTGCTGAAATGCATGGTAGTTCGTTTTTGTCACGTTTTGCATTTGTATTCTGCAAAGCCAGAAAAAAAAAAAAAAAAAAAAAAGGAAGCTGAACAAAAACCGCAAAACATGGTAAAACCGCATCAAAAACGAACTGCGAAAAGCACTGAGAAACGAACAAAAAGCAAACTGCATAGGTGTGAACGGAGCCGAATTGCATGTTAATTGAGCATAGTGTGTGTGGGTTTGTATGACTGTTGACAATATTAGTTCCATTAAAAGCAGGGAGTGTTATGAAGCTTTTCATAAATCAAAGAAAACCATTCATATTAGTTGCATGATTTAACCCTTAAAAAGATCATCCAATGTTATTTGTGTTAATGCTGTCTGATCAGAGTAATAGAACACAAAGTGGCCGCTGCTGAACACCTGAAACGCCTTTAATCAAACCGAACAATTTACAGAAAGACTAGAATCCAAAGGAGACCGAAGCACACCCTCTAGTGGATATTTATCATAACACATCCAAACACCAAGCTGAGCCAGAAAATTTAATAATCAGTACCAGCATACCTGTGTTTGATGGTGTTCTCCACATCTCACTCATTTTCTTAAAGCTGAAAGCTAATGGTTCTACTAAACCTCCAAATGGTGGGTCAGTCACCATGATAATTCCTTCTCCGTCATCTTCCTGCAGGAAACTCTGGCATAAAGCCTTCGGAGCCTGAAAGACCCAACATATTCCTTAACACAAAATGGCATCAAATCATTTACATATTTGCTGGTGTGTCATTGAAAGCTCAATTCTAGGCATATAGAAATGATGAAAATTATTTAAGATCAGTATATATATATATATATATATATACACATACATACATACATATACATATATATATATATATACACATATACATACACACACACACACACACACACACACACACACACATATACATATATATAAATTTTGTATTTTATTTTTATTTTTTTTTTTATTAAATATTGCAGTGTGAGTACCGGAATCTGACCTGGTATCAGCCTTTTGCAGTCCCTGTACGTCAGGGCTAGTGTGTGAGAGGAAGAGGCCAATCAGTTCCTGTGCTAACAAGAAGCATGCTAACAGAAAGAGACAGCAGATTAACAAAGAGCTGAGCTCATTGCAATACTGCTTCTCCCTTCGCTGTCCAATTACAGATTGGGCTCAAAGGAAGTGGGTTGAATCATGTTGGCCATCAGATTGAGGACATCTAGTGGCAGAAGTACTGTAGTGGAAAATTTTGCACCGATTGTGAATATTGCATATGGTTCTGACATTTTAGTTTTTAATAGGCTATTCATTTGTATCATGCTTTTTGTTAGCTAGAGTTTTGCTGTAATAAACTTTAAAACTATCAAGAAGGATCAGAAAATATGTTTAGAAAACAGGAACTTTGCTCATTTTTTGTTGTTTTTGAATTTGTAAGTATATTTGTCCAGTCTGCAGACGATCATTTAGTCCATGAATCCCAAATACCTGGCTTCAACAACTGAAAAATGCTCTACAGACCAGACCGATCGAAGTGTAAGTACTCCAGCCAGTCTAAAACTGATGAATCAGCGATTCTCTGGAAATGAACATTACTACTCACTACTGGATTTTTGTATGTATAAGAAAGACTGGACTGCTTGCTATAACAAAACAGCTAGTTATTTCTGTGGACAAGACCCGGTAAAGGAAACCAAAGACGATAGAATATGGAATCTGCCACTGCCAACTTGTTTTTATGAATGCAGGCTCCAGGGCCATCATCCAGATCCTTGCTTCTGTATCTAAGAAGGCCCTAATTTGGAACAAGTATTTTAGCCAGTATAGTCAGAAAGAAGGTACTGCCCTGCTCTATATGTAGAGACGTAAGGATCTGGATAACAGCCATGGAAGCTTCATTATTCTTTCATAGGTGGAATCCCAGAGTGATATAAGAAGCCGTTGGATGACCCAGCTCAGCAGCATTTGTTGAGCAACTGCGAAATTTATGTTTTGAGAAGAATGATCTTTTATTTAACATTATAATAGTTTTATATCAACTTTAAACAATTTTTAATTATTGTTTGACATATTTTTTACTTTAATTCCAAGTCTTCATTTTAAAAATGAACATTTAAAACAAGGGGGCACCTATGGCCAAGAGTTATGACTGTGTTATACGTTTTTTTCAATTTATATTGCAGACACTGTTTGCCTTCAGGCTCTCTCTCCTGACTGAAACCACAAGTCACTCTTCTGACTTGTGCTATAGAGCAACAAACCTGTGGTGTACAGATAGCCTAGATAATGTGTGAAAGAGCCTAGAGCTCCACTTGCTGGCTGGAAATGAGAATAAAAATGTTCACATGCAAAATTTCATAGGTCTGGGCAAAAAAAAAAAATATATATATATATATATATATATATATTTTTAGCTGTAAAAATAAAAAAACAAAATATGGGCAAAATCACTCAATTTCAGACAGCTGATTGTACTGAATACACAAGTACAAGTGGATCAGCAAAAGCACAATTAAGTTTTTTTACAAGCTATAAAAAAAAATGCAAGTGGATGACTTGAGTTTTTTTAGTGCTGGTTAGAAAATGACAGCAAAATATGAGTGGTTCTGTAGCTAACACCACCACTTTTATTTATCCCAGAGCTGATAAATTGCTCCAGCAGCCATCAGTAAAAAGCATGTCAGAGAGGGTTCTTTATAAAGCTTACCTCTCCACCAAAAAAATGGTGGTTAAACATGTTGTAGTGACAAAAATCACATTTGCTGTAGAACTGGGAATACCTGAAAAGCAAAACAAAAAAAAAAAAAAAAAAAAAAAAAAAAAGGAAGAGCAATCAGTTACTGCATTTTGTAGAAAAATATTAATAAAGTACTGTATTCCCTATGAAAATAGCATATTGCAATAAAGTCACAATCAATGCTCTAAGTAAACCAAACTGCCTTCCTTGATGTGCCATGGAAAAAAAAAAAAAAAAAAAAAAAAAACAGACAATACATTGCCATTATCCTTGCTCAGAAAACAGTAAGGGGCTCGTAAACCCTTACATATTCCCAGGGAAGCGTTTGGACTCAGGTGATACACAGAGATTAAACAAACCCTCCTACATAAGTACCTGTTTACCAGCAGTCTTCTCTTCTCCACATCTATTCAAAATCCAGAATTTATAAAGCTTGTCTGAGATTTCAGAAAATAGGGGTCAGAGAGCCGAGTAAGAGCTCAATGAGGAGAGCTCTGAGAACTGATTGGAGGAAGGGATATACCCCTTCACACAGCTAACAGGAACAGAGCTGAGTTCCCTCTCCTGACACTGATTTTCTCTTGGGGTCAGGAAAACTTGTCAGAAGAGATTCATGCAGATAGCAGAGGAATGAGGCAGTAAATGGAAATGACAGTTTGGGCTTTTGATTAAGACAAGTACACGCTATAGAGAGATATGCTTTGCTCATAGGTTTTACAACAACCATTACCCCTTATGGACTTCAGTCTTCTATCTGCTGTCCATTTTCTGTCTGCCTTGTTTTTTTTATTCCCCATATTCTAAATGTACACACACACACACGTCTGTGTTCACTGCGCCCCCACCCCGATGTTTCACCCACACACTGGAACATTAGAGGTCCCCAGTGGAGGTCTCCAACCCCCCCACCCCTTCTCTACAGCGGTTGATTGTTAGGACTACCTGTGTCCACCGAATACCCAATGATGTCACTTGCGTGCCCCGCAACTAGGATCACAGGAGGCTGGAAGTGCATTCTGGCTTCCGCCTCCTGCCTGCCTGGAACTACAAAGGCACGAGGGCACTCCAATGGGGGCACCTAATATGTACAGAATATAACTGAATTGGACAATAAGTTCTATTGAAAGGCTATGAAAATTGTACACTTATTTTTTGACAGACATAAAATGACTTCATGTATACTAGGATGCAAGTCATAGCACAAACATGAGATTCAGACTTCTGCTGGAAGGAAATTTGACAGACTGGACTAGTTTCTAATGGAGGCCAATTTACATTATTTCAGCACTTATTGACTTGGTCCATGGATTACATACTTGATGCCCCCACTGTTACTTGGCTTGTCTAACCTGTATTTTTGTACAGCCCTATGTGAACAGGTCACTTTACAGTAAACATGTCATGGCAAAAACTCGCAGCTTCAATTTATGACCTCCTTCTGAACATGCGAGTCTCCTGGTTGTTGTGCTTACCCTCTACATTCAATCCTTTCTGATCAGGAAGCTGGAACAAGTAAGCATGTATGAAAATCCTCATATATTTACTTGCTCTGGGTCAAAGACTCAAAGTGTTGAAAACTGAGCCTTAACTTGAAAGGCAAGCAGCATTTTCAGAGAAAAAAGGTCAATAATGGGCAGCACAGTGGCTAAATGGTAAGCACTTCCACCTGACAGCACTGGGGTTGTTGGTTTGAATCCCAGCCATGGCACCACCTGCCTGGAGTTTGCATGTTCTCCCAGTGCCTGCATGGGTTTCCTCCCGCACTCCAAAGACATGCTGGTGGGTGATTTGGCTCTGGTTTAAAAATATTGGCCCATGTAGGTATGAATGTAAGTTAGGGACCTTAGACTGTACGCTCCCTGAGGGTTAGGGACTGATGTGAATGTACAATCTATAAATAAAGTGCTGCGTAAATTGACAGCGCTATATAAGTACCTGTAGTAATAATAATGGCAACATTAGGGCCTGTGTCAGCAGGCTTTGGGCTTTTGTCAATGGCATCAGTTTGAGACCCTTCAGAGATCATTGTGGCTGCCAAATTGGAACACCCTATAATGTTTCTCTGCTATCAGGTTTTATTTAAAGACTAAATGGCAACGGGCACACACCGAATGCTTACCTGAAATCAATGTCTAATAAGAGACTCTTTACTTTCAGCTTGGAACCTTCACAAGCCTGATGTCTGATCCATTCATGTAATCTAGAATGTCAGAATAATAGCCATTTTCAATTGCTAGTTTTAACTCAAGAATACAATGAGAATGATGAAAAAGCTAAATAAATGACCCCAAATCTCGGTCAGAGGCTAACACGTATACTCTTATGGCTGCACTAATGGCTTTATACTCAGACTACATGCATCAGATTTTGTGCAATTTAAAGGTTATTTTGGTGGACCATGACAGTATTTTTTTCAATCTCCCAACAAACTATTAGTGCCTTTGTATGTCATGTCTGACCACTGCATACAGTAAAAACCATCAATCCTCCTGCTTCACATAACACGTGTGGAAAGTTGACCATTTTTGGCTGACTGTCCATTGTTATTTTAATGGTCAATCATATCTGACAGCTCTTCTTTAAACGCATCCACTTGTGTGCATATTTAAAAAGATTATTCACTCTCAGATTCATTTTTTGTATTTCTATTCCTCTTATTACTTCTTCAAAGTCACTGCATACTGCCCTGAATGGCTGTCTTCTGACAATGTGAAGGTTAACAGCAGTGGCCATAAGAGAAGATGCACTGCTTGGCCGCCCCTTCTGCCCGCTCTGCCATTTACAGTACTCATATTATTAATACCCTGTGTTCTGTGAATAGAGAAGGACCAGATAAATGACAGGATCTTCACCACCAGATCTCAGAATGCGGGAGAATAATATGAGTTTGTGAATGGCGGTAAGGTGTAAGGGGACAGGTGAGTGGTACCACTTCTCTCAGTAGCAGCTGCTGCTGTTAACCTTCACAGTGCCACAAGAGAGCCACTCAGGGCAGTAGCTAGTGACTGTGACAGACACTGCAGGGTTGATTCTTAGGCTGGCCACACAGGAGTCAGTTTTTTTTCATTCAACCAGTGGGCTGAAGGAAAAAACTGACTCAATTTCCCCATCCACACATTAGAGGTGGATGATGGAATCCTCCTCGGTAGGTCTTTGTATTCTGACAGCGAGGAGACCTTCCTGCTGTCAGAATACACGGACCAGTGATGCGGCCTATCCCATTGCCGGCAGTAAAAATTGGGATAAAAAAATGCCAACAACGCAGCAGAAGAGAAGTCGATCTGCTAACAAGGCGGCTGAACAGTAGTCGATCTGCTAATGTTGGCCACACATGGATGGAAAACTGCCTGAATTTTGATCCACATGTGGCCACTGTTAATGAACGGAGGTCAACTGGTAGCTTTTAGCATAAGCAGCAGCCTGCTGGTAATGTGATATGCAAAAATTGTGTTTGGTGCGGTGTCCCCAAAAAATTATATTTAAAAAAAAAAAAAGAAGATATTTACTATCTTTTAGATTTAAGGATTAGCGCATTTATAGGGAGACCTCGTCTGCTTCAAGTGCCTCTACACAGATATAATTTTGTACTATTTTCTAATGGTTGCTGTGGTCAAATTGAGAACAGTGACAAAGAAAATTGAGAGAGGAGCATGGAAAAAATGTTCTGGTTTCCTATTAGATTGAACAAAATTCTAACCCTGAATCTGATTCCCAAATCACATCCATTTCAGTCCATCCTGAAATCAGGTGGTAACATTCGAAGAATTTTCATGGAGATTGAACAAAATTTATCAGGAATTTCATACAGTCACTGATGGGATTACTGAATGCTCTGACAAATGATCTTCATGTAAACATTTACACAAAAATCTAACAGCATATGGCTCACTTTAGACAGCTCTGACTATTAGTTTGGATGAAAGAGCAGTGGGGTGGGGGGGCAAACAATTAAAGAGAAATGTAAAGTTGTTTTGTATATATTTTCCATTTTTCTTTTTTTTTGGTCAGGCCTGGTTCACAATGAATGCAGCTTTTTAAATGCGCTACTTCAGCTGAAGTAGCGCAATTTCAAAGCCTCCGGTCAGTGCAAGTCAGAGTCGCACCGATTTGAGCAGTTACATAACAAATCGCATTCGTGCGAGTGGGGACTAAAATATAATTGTATTTCTTTTTCTATTAAAAAAAAAAAAAAAATTCCAACCTTTTAAATCAAGCAAACATGTTATACTCACCTGCTCTGTGCAATGGTTTTGCACAGATCAACCCTGATCGTCTTTTTTTTGGGTCCCCCGCTGGCGGTCCTGGCTCCTCTCCCCAAGCCGTGCTCCTGTGAATGGACATTCACTCACACAGCATGGGTTAGCCCCGCCTCCCACTCTTTCCTCACAGGCTGTGATTAACAGCAGAAGGAACCAATGGCTCCCACTGCTGTGTGAGCCAATAAGGAGAGAGAGAACCAGGAGAGCCACAGCTCTGATGCACATCGAAGGAGCAAGATGGGTGTCAGGTAAGTATAGAGGGGGCTGAGGGGGAAGCTGTAGCCAGAAGGTTTTTTACCTTCATGCATATTATGCATGGAGGTAAAAAAAAAAAAAAAAAAAACCCACCTTCTGCCTTTAGAACCACTTTAAGTAAATATAAAATATTGCATATGAATATTGCGTATTTTTTATCTACAGCAAAATTAATATGTAAAAAACAGATATAAAAAAAAAAAATCAATTTCAAGCATTTCCCTTTGCAATTAGCATAAAATTTAGGTTTGCGCTGCTGAGACTTTTGTTTGTTTTTCACTAAAAACTTGACATTTTAAATGACATCACTTTTTACAAGATGGTCAAAGTAAACATCTTGGCTGTACCTTGGTGTACCCACACATAGGACTCGTCTGTAGCCCAGGCTGATGATGGTATCCAGCAGGAATGAGCAGCTTCTGTCCGTGAATAGGTACTGTGCATTGCTCTTCTTGTTCACCAGTGGATGAAGCAGCTGACTGGGTCTCCTCAATTGGGATACAGAAATATCACCAACAATATGATGACCCGAATGTCCCTCCCACTCATTATGCAGCAATAGCTGCTGGCAGTCTTGACAAAATTTCCTCTTTGCCAGAGGAAGCCCGATGAACTCTTGAAACCTGGTGGTAAAAGAAAACAATGGCTATAGTGGACTGTAGCAATCTCAAAATGTAATGCAGCAAACTAGTGTTTTGTTTATTTTATTGTCGTTCCCAGCAAAGTTATTTAGTCAAGAAAGTGAATGCATACATCACGTCTCCATCCAAAACCAACCTTCTATGACGTGTTTCACCTCTCTAGGCTTGCTCACAAGGATAGGGGTCCAGATATTGGTGTCTGGACCTGATCTGCATACCTGTTCCAGGGTAATGATTCAGTCTGTTTTCTTTAAATATAAGCACACATACTCACCTATGTAACTGCAGAATTGATACAATGCAGCAGCTGTCCCCTGTTGGCTCCAAGACCAAGAACTAAGTGATCCCATGTCTGTCAGTCACAGGCTCTCTGCTCTCACTGGAGCACCAGGCTATGGAAACAGCGGGAACATTTGACACAGGCTCTCAGTGATGCACTGAGAGAATAAGCCAACTGCCAGTCAGGCATCTATGCGGATCCCACCATTATTGTCGGGGTCCCTGCAGAGTCTGGACCGACTGTATGGTATCAGCCAACAGAGGGCTTTAGCGCACGGTCAGCTGAATTTGGATCACAGGGGTGCAGAAATAAGTGCATTCCCATGACCCAGAAGAGCAGAATGACCAAAAAAAAAAAAAAAAAAAACTTATTAGACATGTGTGGTTAAATTTCGTTCTTTGGATGTATCCGAATTTCTGAATTAAAATAGTAACGAACTTAAAACAAATCAGAAAACCCAGAACAACATTTTGTCTGAAGTTTGAATCGAATCAAATTCGAAATCAAATTACAAAACAAATTCATATTGTAAAATTGAGGATTTCCTTCAAAGAGTGTATATTACTTTTAGAGTATAGCCGTCTTCCAAAATTAAAAAATAGAACAGAATAACACAGAATAGACTAGAAAATAAAAAGGAATAGAAAATCATAGAGTAGAATAGAAAGAATATAGCAGTCTTCTGAAATTTGAATTTCAAAAAGAATAGAAAATACAGGAATAGAACAGAAGTAAAAAAAAAAAAAAAAAATGGAACAGAAAAAAGCAACTCAGAATAGAATAAAATAGAAAGAATACAGCTATCTTTCGAAATGAGAATTTCGAAAAGAATAGAATAAAATAGAATACATTAAACTAGAAAAGAACAGAAATATAGCTGTCTTCCAAAATTCGAATTTCAAAAAGAATAAAAAACGAAGAGGTGATCAAATACCACCAAAAGAAAGCTCTATTTCTGTTGAAAAAAAGGACATAAAATTTCATTTGGGTGCAGTGTTGCATTACTGTGCAATTGTCAGTTAAAGTAACGCAGCGCCGTATCACAAAAAAATGACCTGGTCAGGAAGAGGAGTTAATCTTCTGGAGCTTAAGTAGATAAAATGGAAAAAAGAAAAAAAAAAAAAAAAAGAAGAGCACTGGTTGTATGGAAGAGGAGATAGAAAGATCTTGATATAGGAAGGTACCTGATCATGTACTGGTCATGGGACATAGGAGGCTGACAACTACGGTTATATTCTTCTCTAGCTTCCAGTTTGGCTTCTGTGACCTATTCAGAAAGAACAGAAAGAATTTTTGAGCATACGTATTTTTTACTTAAAATCCTCACTATGAAGTATTGTGCCAAGAACATGCTGAGTGCCAGGGGTGCTCTGCCTGGGTATTGATAAGCATGAAGATGATTTTGTCAGGGACATGAAGCCGATTGGTTGCTCTTGACAGAAAAAAAAAAATAAAAATTTCAAAACACACCACAAGCACATGGACATGGTACAGTAATTGTCATTTGTTCAGCTGCAACACGTCCTTGTACAGCACCAAGCAAAACAGCAGGGCACAGCATAACACACAAGTGGGGCTCAGGTGGCCTCTAAAACAACAATATGCAGGTTCTTTGATTCATTTTTACCTTTTCATCTGCCCACTGGAAGAATTTACAGTCTTTTCTATCTCGGCAGGCTGAGCAGGCATAGAATCTCCTACCATCTTCCTTCCCTTTTGCGGTCTTTACAAATAATAGTGTTGGGCCTATGAGAATAAACAAAAATATCTTTTAAAATGTAACATGTCTTGGAATGCCTATGGACAAGGGCTTTTGGAGGGGACTAGGGGCTAGCCCAGGGCTTAAGAGTTACTCACCACCATTTGCCCCACCCAACCCCTACCCTGCTAGCTACACCCCTAATTCCGTCCCTAAACACGCCCTCATAAATTATTTCATGAAATGACACTGTTAAATGTTACCCACATTACATCAGGGTCCCTAGAGTCCCCCCACATTATATCAGGGCCTCCAATGTCCTCCTAAACACTCCATCATACTTAGAACATGCACCGCATACAACCATAACCCCCTATAATCTCTCACTCACAAAACCATAACTCTACCAAGCATATCCTACCTAGCAATACCTCGAATGCCCCATACTCTACCACCCATAATAACCATGTCATCCTGAACCTGACCACCCATACATGTAGGTTTACATACAGACATATACACACACACACACACACACACACACACACACACACACACACACACACACACACACACACCCCTATAAAAAGTTGCAGTACTTCGTTACATTCACTCACAGAGCCGGGTACTGAACTCTAGGGGGAGGCAGAGAGCACAGCACTCCCCTTCCTTTGCTTTCACTTTGTTCAACTATTGAGCAGTCTGAGGGCTCCCAGTGTGAGTGATAGATCCGGCCCCGAGCTCCGAGCCTGCTCAGCAAGACGGCCCTGTGGACACACTCGCCCCCCACCATAATTTCCACTCGCCAATGCGAGCAGGCAAGTGGAAATTTCGAGACCTGGGCTAGCCTTCTACCCACCGATTATGGCCTATGGAGAGAGCAGATCATTCTTTAATGATAGACAACAGCATGATGAACGCTGAGAGCAAGGCTTGGATTAATTCTTTGCATACAGACAATAAATCTTCCCTTCTGGAATGGATGGAAAGATGTAATATTCATCTTGTACAGGTTACTAGTCAGAGGAAATATGGTGGCCCTCATGCGGACTGGGTTGGAGAAGCTCCTCTATTTGGGACAGAAATGTTTATCAACAATCTCCCTCAAGAAATCTATGAAGATAAATTAATTCCACTTTTCAGATTGTTGGAATATTGTAGGATTAATTGAAGCATTGTCTGGCTGTTGATTATATCGCGGTTAGCTGTACAGTTTACCTTTTGCATTGTTTAGGATGACATGTCCAGTAAAAAAAAAAAAAATTAAATTTCCTCATAATTTTAGGCCAAAATGTATTCTGTGACATGTCTTTGCTAACAAAAAAATCCCAATATGTGTAAATGAATTGGTTTACGTGGAAGTTCACATATGGTGATATAGATACTGGAATTTATTTTATTTTGTTTTTACTAGTAATGACAGCAATCAGTGACTTATAGCGGGACTGCGGCAGGCATTCTGACACTGGGTGGAACTGACTTGGTGTCACTCACATCCCCAGTACTAATGGCACAGGGCAGGAATGGGTTAACATGAGAGGCGATCAAAGGGTTAACTGTGTGCTGGCACTGTTTTACTTGGGGGCCGTGTCCTTGTGCTTCACTGTAAGCACACTGTTTTGGATAGCTGTGCTGAGTTGACAGGGAGAAGAACTTTTAGTAAACAAAACAGTTCTCCTTCCCGTCAAAGATCGTCAGCAATCACCAGGCGCCGGCGAGTAATCGCCGGTACCCGGTGATTGACAGCCACGAATGGCGGCGCGGGTAGGACACGCGCGCCACCTATCCTGAAATATATATATTTTACACAAGATTTTGTGCACCCGCGCCGCTCTGTAGCAGTATTTCTGCTATAAGGTGGGACGGGAAGTGGCTAATCAGTATGGAATGTTTATTCCAATGTGTAATTGTGGGGACTGCCCCTATTTCTGAGTGTATAAAAGCTGTGCTCAATAAAGTAGTTCCAGTTTGCATCTAGCTAGTGTCGCCTAGTCTTGGGTGCAATGCGCAGCTATAATACCTTGGTCCTTTGTCCCAGTGGCGAGGAAGCGGTTCTCTGACGGAAGGCACAAGCTGGGTGCCAGGCATTCCATCACAATGTTCAGCAGTCTCTGACCATCTCCTGCATCATGGCCGCAGTCTCTGATCAACTCCTCAGTCTCTGACCATGTCTTGTATCATGCCATCAGTCTTTGACCATATCCTGTAATGTGTGATGTCTCCCACACTGAATATACACTAAAATTGTATGTGCGGCCCTTTGGTGATGTCAAAAGTAACACTTGAAGCCCCCCATATAAAAAGAGTTGACCACTAGTGGTGTACACCAACCAGTCACAATAGTCTCTGCTTCTAAAAGAATTTACAGAATGACTTGTGAACAGGCAGGTTGTTTTTTTTAAAATGTAGAAGAAACATACTTTGTCTCATCTGCATTAAAGTTTATTGCCTGCCTGTCAGCTCAGTGTACAGATTCTGCACCTGCAGAGATAAATGAACTCCCATGCATGCGTGGGAGTGATGTCCTCAAAACAGCCATAAGGATAGGAAACCCAGAAGAAGACCAGCTGAAGATGTCAGGAGCTCTGGGACACTGCAGTGCTTGAGTAGAGGTGAGTATAGATTTAGGTGGTCATTCAGGGGGCAGAAAAAACACAGATCAAATGCTTGGTTTTACCACCCATTTTCTGCCCATGTGAAATGACCCTAACAGAGCCCTGTACAGCCGTAAAACCTGAGGTTCTAATCCTTCCCCACTCTATCCAAGATTGGAAAAAAAAAAGTTTATTGATGAACTTTAACATAGACATATTACAGCTGGACTGAAGCACAGCAATAACGGGTTTAGGGCTTGTTCACACCAGCAGCAGTCAGGTGTGTTTTAACCGCGTCCCGCCCGCCATATAAGGAAATAACGGGCTCAAGGCGGTTCTCTTGTTCTGGGAAGACGTCATATGACGTCCTCCCAATCTAACCGCATGTGCACAACCCCAGAGGCATATAGCACGGCGATCGGTGGAGCGCTGTGTCCCTGGGACACAGCGGATCACCGATCAACGGAAAGAGACGATGACGTTGGCTCTGTCATGTGATCAGCTGTGTCCAATCACAGCTGATCGCATGTAAATAAGGAAATGCCGGTTATTGGCATTCCTCTCCTCACAAGCTGTCACACTGACAGCTCGTGAGTAGAGGAGAGCCAGTAATCAGCATTCCTCAGAGGGACATGTACACTGATCACTGATGATCAGTGTGTCCTAATGATCAGTATACCCCCATCAATGCCACATGCCAGTGCCCATCAATGCCACATGCCAGTGCCCATCTGAGCTGCCTTTCAGTGCCACCTATCAGTGCCAGTGAGTGCTGCCAATCAGTGCCACTTATCAGTGCCAGTCAGTTTTATTGTGTTGTAAACAAGTCCCTAATGCCATAACAACATACCAGGTCACTCACACTATGCACATGATTATAACATGGACACAATCATACATACACAATTGGCTTTGACAGTCAGCAGATGTTGCAATCGTTATTGTTACAAACATTCATTGATCACAAAATTGTCATCCTCAGATATACGAAGGTCAGTTTGTCCAGCAGGAGGTCTCTGTCATCTGGATGACAGAGACGCATGTAGTTTATGTTTGGTAAATGAAAATGCTCATTTCTGCCACTACATTCATAATACACATTGAGGGCTTGTGTACACCACAATCTCTGCATTCAGGGCCGGGTCTCATTAGAACGCATGCTGTGAGGTTTTGACAGGCTGTTCATTTAAATGGACTGCTAAATGCACAGGAAGACATGAAACGTAGTTGCAGGCGCTACTTTTACAAATCGCACCATACCAAATCGCATTATACTGCAGTAACACGTGATTTGGTGCCTGCAAACACATGGCACATGCATGCGTCTAGGAAGGGCAGCATGTTCATGTGTGGAGTGGAAAACACGCCTTTCCCTCAATGTGTTCTACTGTCAACTGGCCCTCGCTGTGCACTCTGCATGTGTTTATATGCGTTTTCAGTGCATTCCCAGGAGTCTGCAATGCATTTTTTGGAATAACTTTTCACATATTTCAGTATGCAAAAAAATGTAGCATGCTGTACTTTTTTTTTTAAGCACAATTAAAACCACTGCAATAGAGTAAACTAGGCTTACAGGAATACATTCATTTTTCACTTTCATAATACATTTGTGCTGCATTTAAAAACGCACCTGACTGCAATGGTGTAAACAAGCTCTAAGGCTGCAATCACACTATGGCAGCATCTGAACGCTTTTACTGCCCGGACAAACCGGTGTGATTTCAGGTTCGAGCTGCGGATTGAAATTGCATCTTAATGAATGTTAGTGTCTTAACATGTGCGATTTGCTGCAGCGTGATTTCTAAAGTAGTTCTTGCATTACTTATTCCACAGTTCTGTTGCGATTTCATATACATAGGATACAACATGAAAAAAAAACATTGCACAGCAAATTGACAGAAATTGTTGAAATCTTTCACAAGTAGCAATAAAGTCTTTAGAACTCGCACCTGAAATCACGCTGAAATTGCACACAAATCGCACGATTTTAAATCACAGCAGTGTGATCGGTGACTAAAGAAAAGCACAAAACCCGTGTGTTGCATTTGCAGTGCCATTTATTATTAATGACATCCCAAACGCAGCAAGCAGATGCAAATTCTGTCACATGAAAAAGATCCGAGGCTCAAAGTTCAAAACGGAGCATGAGCAACTTTGCCGCGTTTGTTGCCTGTAGGGCAGCACTTTGAAATGTACAGGTTCACAAGAGAAATGTTGGCATTCCCGCAAGTCATTATAGAACTACAAGTCTCAGCATGCTCACCCAGAACACTGCTTTCTGATGTCACTGTTTCAAGAGCCCACAATGTCTGTAAACACAATAATCTGACACAGTGATAGGACCAGGGATCTCACCATGAGGACAATGCGGAGAGTCCTCCTTCCTCTGATCACTCAGCAGGACCTGGAATCCATCTGACATGTGTGATTCTGTGTCTGCCTCCATGCTGACTGCTGGAAGATGTCTGATGACATCACAGTCACATGACTGCAGTTGGGTGGGGGGAGTGCATCATGTGACAGCACTGAGCAGAAAGTGAAAGAAAGCATGGATAGTAGGATGACAGTGAGCTGCCTGAACGTACAATGGAGGGAACCGATCCAAACTGGAGCAGACAGAATACGGAGCCGTTGTGCATGGCAACCAATCAGCTTCTATCTTCAGCTTGTTAAAGCAGAACTCTGGTTAAAGCTTTTATTTTCCCATGAAGTGGGGCTGTGCCTGCACTGCATGGGTTAAGTGCTCCTTTTGTCCAGGGGCTCAGCTGTACTTTCCTCCAGCACTTTGGAAAACCACGCTCCCTAGGGTTGCCACCTCTTCCCTTTAAAACCGAACATTTTCTGTGGATGATTAGGTGGTAATTAGAATCACTGAGGCCCCTTTCACACGGGCAGTCCCTATCGACATTTTTCATCTGTTCGTTTACAGATGAAAAACGGACACTTATGTATTTCTACGGACTAGCGAATGTAAACGGATAATCATCTGTTTACATCCGTTAATGTCCGCATCCGGTAACATCCGTTTTTTTGAACAGAAGAAAACCCTATTTTTCTTCCATTAAAAAAAACAAAACGAATGTAAAACAAACAAAAACAGATGTAAAGGGACACAACGGATTAAATCAGGTGAAAACGGATGAAAAAACTGATGAAAAGCGGATGAAAACTAAGGAAAAACTGATGTGAACTGATGAAAAACCAATGTGAACTGATCCGTTTTTTCTTGGAAAAACTGGACTGAACTGATGAAAAAAACGGAACACCCGTGTGAAAGGGGCCTTAGTGTCTCATCTACATTCAGTTAACCTCAGAACCTCTGCAATTCATATGTGTTTGGTTTTAAAGGGATGAGGTGGCAACCCTAGCGCTCCCCCATGTTGAGCAATGGACTGTTCCTGCCAACCTCACTTCTGGAGCTGGTCTATGGACATGATGACATCAGGAACAGCCCATTCACAAGACCGCTAGCGTGCAGGGGGGCAGGAGCAGCAGGGACTGGTCTTGCACTTGGAGGATCCGTAGATTAGGTAAGTATATCTTTTCTTTCTGAGCCTCTAGACCTGCCTTTCTCAAACTTTTCAACACAAAGGAACCCTTGAAATAATGTTCTGGTCTCAGGGAACCCCTGCTACTAATGACTATATCTACAACTCATGGTCAGTGGGAAGAATGTTCCTTACACTTGTGGTCACTGGGAGGAATTACCCTCTTCCAGATAGCTAAAAAGATCAATGGTGTTAGTGGGAACATATCATTGCCCAAGGAACCCCTAGCAACCTCTGGAGGAACCCTAATTGAGAAACCCAGCCCTAGAAAAAAACAAGCATTTAAAGCAGAACTTCACTCTCTAAATCAACATTGACTATTTGTAATCATTCTGCTGCTAGCATTACTAAAAAATAGAAAAATATGTGATATTTACTTGTTTTAAACTTTTTTTTTACATTTTTTAGACTTGTAGCATACAACATGGTTTGTGTTGTCTGCAATTTTTTTTTTCTTATCCTTGTTGGCTCAGTTTATACTTCATGAGTAGTGAATAGGGCATTGTAGCCCGGCTGTGTAAGCACTACCTACAGCATTCAGACCCCAGCTATGATTTATGCTTTCAGGAGGCAAGCAGAATGGTTTCTGTAAATCACAAAGTGTTGTATGCTCTTCTGCATCCAAGACCTATACCAGTGCTCCAGTGTACACAAGTTCAGAATATAATGAAGGAGAGTGGGCACAAGAAGAATGACCAGAAAAATGCAAGTACTGACCAACAGCCAATTGTTCAATAAATGACTATCTTCTATAGCTTCCTATTACATGGAGGACTGCCAACTGCATACTTCCCAACTTTCTGAAATGATAATGAAGGACACATTTTAGCACACAGTATGTATTGTAGGCAAAGGACACATCCCTGTCATGACCCTGGTTACAGAGACCACAAAGATTTAATATGTAGAAAATGATTGGCAAATCCACACAAGTGCTTTTTTTTACCTTTTTTCTCCCTTTGTATTGGTTTTCAAAATAACAAATGCAGTAATATGTGGATAAAAGGTTTTGGCAGTAAAATAGTACATTTTGTATAGAAATACTGTATATACATCAGACCAAGAAGAGGGACAACTGGGGCTGCACAGGGGACAGATGGATTTGGTCTCAAAAGAGGGACAGCCCCTCCAAATGAGAACATCTGAAATACAGTAGATAAATGTACTGCAGAAAAGTCCATGACATTCCATTGCTATGCACCTTCTGAAACAGAGGGCAGTATCACACTGTCAATTATCTTTTTGCTGACGACAACAATATTGTCAACAACATGCAACTAGTTAAGGTTTGCTATTTGTAAATATCAACTTTACAGATACATTTTATGTAATGCATAGAGAAAACAATATCTGTGAAGGTTCCCATATATCCGGATCATGGTATGTCTAATAGCAGTTGGTCATATTGTGCTAGATTTGTTCTGTAATGTTGAAAATGCTTCATAGTTTCTCCAAACCACATGTAGGCAGGTTGCCTACAACAAGCAGTTGGAGAGACAGTTGGCCCAGGCTGGGGAAGCTATGTTTTCAAGTTTTTTGGACCCAGCATACCTGCCCTTTGATGTATATACACTCACCGGCCACTATATTAGGTACACCTGTTCAATTGCTTGGTAACACAAATTGCTAATTAGCCAATCACATGGCAGCAACTCAATGCATTTAGGCATCTAGATGTGGTAAAGACGACTTGCTAAATTTTAAACCGAGCATCAGAATGGGGAAGAAAGGGGATTTAAGTGACTTTGAACGTAGCATGGTTGTTGGTGCCAGAAAGGCTAGTCTGAATATTTCAAAAACTGCAGATCTACTGGGATTTTCACACTTATCCATCTCTAGGGTTTACAGAGAATGGTCTGGAAAAGAGAAAATATCCAGTGAGTGGCAGTTTTGTGGTTGAAAATGCCTAGTTGATGTCAGAGGAGGATGGGCAGACTGGTTCCTGTGACATTCAGATGGTAGGGTCAGAATTTGGTGTAAACAACATGAAAGCTTGGATTTATCCTGCCTTGTATCAATGGTTCAGGTTGGTGGTGGTGATGTAATGGTGTGGGGGATATTGTCTTGGCACTAGCAAAGTGTACCTAATAAAGTGGCCAGTGAGTGTATATATAGGGGGGAAGGTTGGATAGGAGGTTGCCCGATTGATCAGGATGTCACGACACAGTGAAGCTACAGAGGGGTACTGCTGCTACCTGGAGTACGCCTGAAGATACCAGTTCCCGGAGAATGCCGCACTATGGACAATGCCAGAGATGGATTAACACCTTGCAGAGGCAGGCCTGGGCCTGCTAGTTTAGTAAGTTACTGTTCATGTTGGACTGTACTGCAGATTGTTAAATAAAAGTTGCAGCAACTATTCCAAGCCTGGTCTGAAGTAATTCAAAGGGGTACATGTTGATTCCTAGTGTATAAAACAAACTTGGGTGAGTAAAAACACATTTAGGGTATGAAGCAAGGCCACTACAAAGGGTTAACTCACCAAGACAAGTCGAAGGACAAGTACAGTTGCTATGAGTGCAAGTGTCCAACAGCCAGTTGTTAGCGTGGTACCTGGCATGAGTGAAGGGCCCTCCAGTAGAGAGGGGGTCAGCGATCTGATACCCTCCCTTAGTGGTAAGTTTCCCCATTACGGAGACCCACAGCCTAGCCACATGGTACGGAAGAGATTGAAGAACATGCATGAGGTCCTTGCAAGTGCTTGATGGGACCTCGTTCTGTCACCACACTAGACTGGTGGAGAGCACATGAGCTCCACAATGTCCCTCCTAAATGTGACATGTTACAAGTAGGGTGTGTAGTGACACGGGACTTTATAGAGGAACCCAGCCTACAGTTCATCTCTGAGTTGGAGTGCACCTGAATGCCATCATGCTTGGTGCCAGGCATTGATGAGCACAAACACACATCCAAAGGTACCCCATGGGCACAGGTGAGTGACCCTGCTCACAGCCTGGCAAGTTTGCATCTTTCCAATATGGCATAGCCGGAGCAGCTCAGTCAGCCCACACATCTCTTCAGTTCTAATATCAGGAAAATACTGCAGCATTTATATTGGCGCTATCTGTGTGGACAGTTGCATACCTAACAACCATCCTGGATTCACCAAGACCATCTCAGGATTTGATGTTAGTCCTGGAGAATCAAGGCTGAGTCCTGGACCGGAGCAAAGTGCAGGAACAAGTTCCAGCACTTGTGTCCAGTGATGTGACTAACATGGGAACCAACCTACCCTGCAGCTTGTGCGGTGTGTATGGGGTACCACATGCCACGATCCAGTGTCTCAAGATATACATCTGCGCTAGGATGAATGTGCACAAGAGCAGCTGCAATCAAAGTGCTCTTACACTGTAAATTAGGGGTCTACAAAATCATCAAAATAAATCTTCACAGCGTTATGTGCTGCAATCAAATGTCATAAATCACTATGCATAATAAACCAAAAATATATTACAGATAAAATAAATAAAAAATAAAGTCCACTGAATCATATACCACCATGTGGTTGACAAAAATTGTGAATCAGACAGAAAAATGAAAAAAAAAACACTGGCTCCCTTCTTCATTGTCTGCCCAATTAGCGTTCCACCAACATGTCAACCTAGCCTCTATGTCACTGCTCAATTCCCCATTGTCAGACACCATATGGCCAACAACCCACCACCTGGTTATTAACTAGCTGCAGGATTCCTGGATTCCAGTTAGTAGGGCAACAAGCGTACGAACATAAACCTCTTCATATACTGTACCAAGCTTGCTGAATTTTTAAAGTGGTTGTAAACCTCAGACATGAAATATGAACAGAGCATATCCCTCTATAGTGTGTACTTGTCTCAGGAACACTAGAGTGTCCTTTCTGTCTGCTGCCTCATTCCTCTGCTATCAGCATGAGTCACTTCAGACACTTAACACCAAGAGAAAAAAGTTGACAGGGAGGGAACTCCAGCACACACCCTGTGATTGACAGCCTCAGCCCTGTTTCTGTGTGCTATGCAAAGGAATATATGTTCCTTTCTTCCTCATCAAGCACTGCAGTGTGTATCCAACACGGTAGCTGATACATCTGTAGTCTAAAACATTTTTTTTCCATATCCTGCTCCCCCTCTCTCTTTTATTGTCTTAATATGTTTAATATTGTCCCAATATATTTCATATTTTTAACAGCAATTGGGTCCATTCTATTGATGTCACAGGTCTTCTTCTTCTTTTTCCACCAGTAATGGGCACATCACAAGAGTTGCAAAGAGCAATGCCTTGTAGTGAGATCACGCCACAATCTGCAGCATTCCCCTATGAGTCCAGGACAGGGGGTGGAGTCTTAACAAACTGGGCTCATGAGAAGTAGGTAGAATGATGCTGGGTGTCATTCAACCTGGAAGAGGAGTGACTCTGCATCACTGAAATGGTGAGTCAGAGCCAGCTGGGGGCAGTGCTTTTTTATCTTACAAAGTTTCTGGTGTATCCACTTTCAGTTTTTTTAAATGATTAAAATATGCAGCACTTTGCTTATTATTATTATTATTATACAGGATTTATATAGTGCCAACAGTTTGCTCAGCGCTTTACAATATAATGGGAGACAATACAGCAACAATACAGTTCAATACAAGAGGGATAGGAGGGCCCTGCTCCTTGGAGCTTACAATCTAGGAGGGAATTTGCTTGAATGTGAATCTTCATTGGTTATTTTTTTTCTTTATGATAGCCTATTGTTCTATTTTACAACATCTATAAAGCTGTACTTTGTTGTTGACCATTGTATGTGATTGAGAGTGCTTTCTATCAAAATAATGTATTTTGCTTATAAATAAATGATTTGTATCTCAAAATTTACAAACTTTTTAGAATAATCTAAACAGTTGGTAAACTTTGTGATACAAATCTTTTATTTGTTATTCTCCTAATTGTGCCTGAAAAGCAAAGAGTTAAATCTGTTACTAAAGGATAGAGTGGATTTTACCCTCTGTGCTGCCATAAAAGTGCAGATAGCTGAGTGATTAATGGAGCATTATAGAAGAAGGAAGATAGGGAGTGTTTTCTATGACCAGTTCTAGAACACCTTGAACGCATTCGGACTGGACTGAGACAGTTCCTCCTAAACTTTCATCCAGACCTCCACTATGACCACCTTTACTACCCTCTTCCTTGGGTTACTTCTTGCAGTTTGTACTAACGCCCAGAAAGGTAAGATGGCCAGCATGGCTATTTGCAAGTAAAATGTTTGTTTTGCTTTTGCACATTATACAGTACTTACAACTGGACTTAATTATGAGTCCATCATTTGTTCAGTAAATGTAGTTAAAGGTTTAGTCTACTCAAAAAAACTGACATTTAACATTAGATTCACCCATAGACATAGACTGGACGTCTGTTGTATCCACCTGGCTTGGCCTTCACAATGGAGTCTCATTCTCCCTAATAAGTGGTACAATTATTTTACATTATAGAGACTGCATAGGGAGCACTAAGGCAAGACTTCAAAGTGTGAGAGGCAAAGCAATTTAGCAGAGAGGTTTTGTACGGGAAGATCATGTTTTCATTACTGTCCTTTTAATTCTTAGTGAATTTCAACATTAATGCTACATAAGAATATTTATCGTAATAACAATAAGTAACAAAACCAAATTCAATAGGAGCCCTGTATTATTTATTTATTATTACAGATACTTATATAGCGCTATTGATTTACACAGCGCTTTACATATATATTGTACATTCACATCAGTTTCTAACCCTCAAAGGGTGTACAATCTAAGGTACATAGCTTTACTAAACTTCACAGCAGTCGTCTGGATCCTGGGAAGAGTTTAGTAAATAGCAAAATGCGTTGCTGAGTGGATGTCAGTATCTCAGTGTGAACATTTCAAGGCAGACTGTATTGGCATGCAGATTGCCCTAGGTCAGTGGTGGGCAACCTTTTTTTTCAACTGAGCCAAATCTCGCCAAAACCACGATTGAAATTTATTTTGAGAGCCACATTTTTAAAACTGAAAATACATCCCCATATAGTAATTCATCCCCCATAGTAATTCATCCCCCATAGTAATTCATCCCCCATATAGTAATTCATCCCCCATAGTAATTCATCCCCCATATAGTAATTCATCCCCCATAGTAATTCATCCCCCATATAGTAATTCATCCCCCATATAGTAATTCATCCCCCATAGTAATTCATCCCCCATATAGTAATTCATCCCCCATAGTAATTCATCCCCCATATAGTAATTCATCCCCCATAGTAATTAATCCCCCATATAGTAATTCATCCCCCATAGTAATTCATCCCCCATATAGTAATTCATCCCCCATAGTAATTCATCCCCCATATAGTAATTTATCCCCCATAGTAATTCATCCCCCATATAGTAATTCATCCCCCCATATAGTAATTCATCCCCCATAGTAATTCATCCCCCATAGTAATTCATCCCCCCTATAGTAATTCATCCCCCATAGTAATTCATCCCCCCTATAGTAATTCATCCCCCTATAGTAATTCATCCCTCATATAGTAATTCATCCCCCATAGTAATTCATCCCCCCTATAGAAATTCATCCCCCCCATAGTAATTCATCCCCCATATAGTAATTCATCCCCCATAGTAATTCATCCCCCATATAGTAATTCATCCCCCCTATAGTAATTCATTCCCCATATTGTGTCAATTCACTTACCTTTGCTCCGCGCGTTCCTCTCGCCGTGTTCCCGCGCCGTTCTGGTCTTCAGGGCGGACTGTGAGAGGAGAGGCGTTCGTCACGCTGCCCCGCCTACATCCTGACAGCCAATGTTTGCCACGCTCCGCGGGCCGGATTAAAAGGTCCGCCGGGCCGTAGTTTGCCCATTGCTGGGCTAGCTGCAGAGTCCTGACTTTTGGGGTGGCCGCCCGAGAGGAGGGAGGTGAGCGGGCGCCCAGCACACAGAAGAGCCGCATTGAAGTGTGTAAAGAGCCGCATGTGGCTCGCGAGCCGCGGCTTGCCGACCACTGCCCTAGGTAACTCCCACATGTGATATGAACTGCTTGATTGAAAGTACTGAAATCCAGTGAATGAAAAGGGTGGGCTAGTCACAGTAATGCTGAGAAAGAAAGGGCTAGATGATGATACTTGACTTGTTCCAGCCAGGAAATGAGACAGGCTATATTTGAATTACTAAGTCCATACATTAAGATACTGCCCTAATCCATAAGACCCTTGGCCTCCATTTATTGTAACCAGTAATAAGACTAAAGCCAAAGCACTCACATGATACAAAAATTCAAAAGGCACATTAAGGAATAGTTCTCCTCCATGTCTCCTGGGTTGCTGCAATAGCATCCGTCAAGGACTAGAACTCATTCGGTACTCGTAAGCTGATAGCTCGTGGGACAATACCAGAGCAGCCATGACTCTGCACAGTGTGCGGGCAGCTACTCCACATGTGCCCGGACCAGACGGCACCAAGCTCTGTCCTGGTGGAATGCAGCACAAGGAGGAGCTCTCTTTTGCTTTTGTTTATATTTATATTGCTGCAGCCTGTACAACCCCAATTCCAAAAAGATGGGATGCTGTGTAAAATCTACATAAAAAAAGAATGCAATGATTTACAAATCACATAAATCCATATTTTATTGACAAAAGAAAATAGAAAACATATCAAATGTTTAATTTGAGAAAATGTACCATTTTGAAGAAAAAAATCAAGTGATTTTGAAATTGATGGCAGCAACACATCTTAAAAAAAGTTGGAGCAGAGCAACAAAAAGCCAGGAAAAAACCATCCCAATTCCAAAAATGTGGGACAGGGCCATGTGTACAATGGTGTACTATCGCCTCTTCTTTTAACAACACTCTGTAAATGTTTGGGAACTGAGGAGACCAGTTACTGGAGTTGTGTGAGAGGAATGTTGTCCCTTTATTGCTTGATCTAAGATTCCAACTGCTCAACAGTCCTGGCTTGATTCGTTTGACCACAGAACAGTTTTCCACTTTGCAACAGACCATTTTAAATGAGCTTAGGCCCAGATAAAATGGCAGCATTGCTGGATCATGTTCAGATATAGCTTCTTTTTTGCATGATTTTTGTATTTTTATTTATTACAGGTACTTATATAGCCTCATCAATTTATGCAGTGCTTTACATTTATATTGTACATTCACATCAGTCCCTGCCCTCAAGAAGCGTACAATCTAAGGTCCCTAACTCACATTCATACATACACATACTAGGACCAATTTAGACATAAGCTAAATAACCTACCAGCATGTCTTTGGAGTGTGGGAGGAAACCAGAGTACCCAGAGGAAGCCCATGCAGGCAGAGGGTAAAGAGAATTCTACCTTGCATTTTTGGATGGCATGGTGAACTGTGTTCATAGACAATGATGTTTGGAAGTATTCCTGTGCCTGTGCAGTGATGTCCATTACAGAATCAGACCTGTTTTTTATGCAGTGCTTTCTGAGGACCTGAAGACCATCCAATATTGCATTTCAGCTTTTCTCCAGATTCTCAGAATCTTTTGATGATATCATGTATTGTAGATGTTGATGTATTTGAAAGCTTTGAAATTTTATGTTGAGGAACATTATTTTGAAACTTTTCAACAATTTTAGACACAGCTTTTTATACACTGGTGAACATCTGCCCAACTTTATTTCTAAAACACTCTGGGTTGAATTACTAAAACTGGAGAATGCAAAATCTGGTGCTGCTCTCTACAGAAACCAGTTTTTTTAGTCAAAGCTTAATTGAACAAGCTGAAGTTAGAAGCTTCAGGAAGAAGGGTCAGTCACACACCGGAGGATTGATGAATATAGTGTATATTTATTGATCCATAGGACATAATCTTATGATTAAGCACGAGATCATGTGAAACGCGTTAACAGGTCCTGTATTCATGTCCTGGTGTTTTGTGTGTCCTATGGATCAATAAATATACACTATATTCATCTATCCTCCGGTGTGCGGCTGACCCTTCTTCCTGTTGCATTGTGTGTGGTGTGGTGGCAAGCCAGAGCCTGCACCTGTTGTGGATTGATCTGGATTGTTTGCCTGAGCGGTATACCTCTGTACTTTGAAGTTAGAAGCTGATTGGTTTCTATGTAGAGCTGCACCAGATTTTGCATTCTCCAGTTTTAGTAAATCTACACCTCTTACTCTCTCATGCTCCGTACACACGATGTGAATATCGGCTAAAAAAACAATCACTTTGGGAGGTTTTGTATGATAATCTGATCCTTACTACAATATCAGAACGGACAAGCATGAACATTTTTCTCATACGATAATAGAGCAAACGATTTTTATTTAATCACCCCAGTACTCATTTGAAAACAAAAATCGAGAGACCAAGTACACGCATGCTCAGAAACGAAAGAATACATTACAATACAATACAGTACATTACATGACTTCCAAAGCTGTATTCTGTCGTATGAGAATTTTCGTAACTTAAGTAACCAATTAATTTTTTATATGAGACTAGCATACACAAAAAGAACGGACAGTTATTCGTTCAATATTCTCATCATGTGTACCAAGCATCAGATGCCCTTTTTATACCTAATCGTGTTACTGACGTGTTGCCAATTAACCTAATTAGTTCCAAAATGTTCTTCCATCTCTTCCTTGTTAGTACTACTTACTTTGTCAGCTTTTTGTGGCTCTATCCCAACTTTTCTGAGACAGGTTGCTGCTTCAATTTCAAATGACCATATCTTTTTCTTAAAATGGTACATTTTCTCAGTTTAAACACTTGATATGTTTTCTATTTTTTATTGTGAATAAAATGAGTTTATGAGACTTGCAAATCTGCATTCTGTTTTTATGTAGATTTTAAAGGCAAATTTGTCTTTATTTTGCATAAATTTAACAGACATAGCATGAGAAGTATAAAGAACAGGTACAAGTAGATAAACAACAACAAAAAAAATCACAGGTGAGGTTAAGATCCATATGGATGTAAGAAAATAATGCAGTAAAACTGCAATAGGAAAGGATCAATAACTTATATTACGGAGGTATAACATAATAAAGTATCAGGGGAGTATCCCCGGGCGAGATGTCTGAAACGATATGAAAGAACTCCATACAACCAAAAATGTAAACTAAAAAAAAGAAGGGGGGGGGGGAGAGAAAAAAGCCAGCGGAAAGGAAAGCAAAAGAGGAGAAGAGAGAAAAGAGAGGGGGTTGGGAGATGGGGACAGTAGAAAGCCACAGTAGGGTAGTTCCTCAACCAAATCTCACCTAAGCGACCCCGCTGCCCGCATCTCGGCACGGACCGCAGGGTCCAATCAGTGGATAAGCCAAAATGAAAATTAGTTGTGGGAGCAAGGCTCAATCTAGAGCACAACAGGGGAACACATATCTCGGAGAGATGCAGAGGAGGAGAAATGGAGCCAGATCGACCACAGCAACTTATGTTTATCATAGGTATCATTGGTAAACTCCAGCATTTCCTCCATACGCATGGTATCATTAAGCACGGAAACCCACATCGGGAAAGGAGGGAGGGTGGCCATTTTCCAAAAGAGGGGTATCAATTGGCGGGCCGCAGACAGAAAGAAGCACAACAGACTTTTCTTCTGTGCTGCCCGTGAGCCCGGTATTATAGATAGAAGGGCAATTTCCGGCGAAGGGGCCAAGGACTCACCGTGGACCTGGTAATATACAGCAAACACTTGTCGCCAGAAGGGTTGTATTTGATCACAATCCCACCAGATGTGGAGCAGTGTACCAACAGTTCTATTACAGCGCCAACAAAGATCAGGTGTAGAAGGAAAGATTTTGTGTAGGGAGAGGGGATCCCTGTATCATCGAGAAAGAAGCTTAAAATTCTTTTCTTGTGAGTAGCAAGAAATAGACGATTTATGAGTAAAGTGGAACAGTGTGGACCAATCTTTTTATGTAGATTTAGATTTTACACAGCGTCCAAACTTTTCTGGAATTGGGTTTGTAAGCTTGTGTGCAATAAAATCAGAGAAAGCCATTTCAGCACATATGTGCAAGACTGAAGCCAAAGCTGGAGATTGGCTTTATTCCATTTAGATAAGGGTAGTACAAATAACCACATCTATATTTATATTATCTTTGTTACACAGGGCTCATAAGAAGGTGAGGGCACCACTATAAGTCAATCATGCATTGCACAGTAATGTCAAATTAAAACAATATGATGTGCTTACATCCCAGACTTTTTCATTTGTCCAGTTGCCAGGCTGGGGGTAGCTCATTGATCAAGCTGTATTGCCTATACAAGGCAAAATAACAGTGTCTCTGCAAAGGACACCCCTCGACCCCCCTAGAGTCTGTGTCGAAAGGGCTTTTGTTGGCGTCAGACAGGTTTTGTATACCTATGCAAGTCTACAGGAATGCAAAGCCTGTTGAAGCAGACCAAATGCAGCTATGAATGCACCTGTCAAATAATTCTAAATTATATTTATCTTGCGGGAGTCAGTGCAAGGACACACTAGACACCTTCAGGCGCCATTGTGCTTTGCTGAGCTTGTGGTATGTCCTTGCACCTTTAAGGAGGAATGGGCTCCCTCCAAGCATACCCTGGCTTTAATTTATAAATAGTTATATATCCTCCAACATGGAGGCTCTCATAAACTGGGGTTAGGACCGCATTATACAGAGGGGCCTTGACGAGGCAGTGCGATTTCCACATACAATATACTTGCAAATGTTGTGCAACTAAAACCTCTGTTTTTAAGGCAAATTGTTAGGTGGAGTAATTTTTTATTTTGCTGACTAGTTGGTAAGTGTGCTCATAAAATGTATCAGATTTATACAGATATTTACAGATTAGACGTTGGATAATAAACAAAATTAGACATGAAGATGTGTCAGAACAATAACATTTTAACCCATATGCCTCTACTCTACTAATGGGTCTAAACTCATCTCAACCTTGTATACGCAAATCAATTTCCCCTACACAAACAATGGAGATAGTTCTGTGAGCAAATGTGATGATGTTTTAAAATGATGCCAAGCCAAAAACATTTTTAGTTTTGGATTTGAAGGATTACAACCCCTGTCAGTTCTTTTTTGGCTATCCCGGTCTCTGTTAGTGAAACTTCCCCCTTACTTCTTGTCCTGCTGACAACAGTTTCACCAGACAGGAAGTGAGGAAAAAGTTTGCATTTTTATTTCTGCCTGTGTTGCTGTTGAAGAGTTTCCCTCAGTTTCTCTCTGGTAAAATGTCAGCAGGAGCAAAAATAATAAGTCAAAACTCTCTAACGGAGCCCTAGATAGCAGAACAAACCCAACAGGGGTTCTTGACATACACCTTAACTATAACAGTTGATGATTGCTAAATGTTCATCAAATTATACTAATATGAAGGCAACTTATAAGGTCATGATACAGTGGTATATGGTCCCTACAGGGATATTGAACAGAAATTTTGGCTACTTGGATAAATGCTTTTGAGAATACTCATGTAGGGCAAGCTGGCGACACTTCCTCCATGTGACCCAGTCTGGGTCATATAAGAGGACTACCCTCGTGGTGGGTTCTTCTGGGCTACGCTAGGCGCCCATGACAGGGCCATTCCACTTCACACACATGGGGTACCTTTACACTGTGCCATTTAACTAATGCCCTGGGACAAGGATGAGATTGCTGACAGGGAATACTTGACCTTAAGGCGGGCCTCTACTCATAGAGATGAACAAACACCATGTACACTTGCACAACCACTGTTCTCCAGGTACTCTCAGGTCCAATTGTAAACGTACATCTTTCCACTGTAGCTTGCAATTAGGTGGATTGTGCCGAACACTGACCACAGCCACCTGTCCAGCACTTAACCACTATCGGTCCCGGTAGCAGCATGGAACCCCGCTGTGCCCATAGTGTGGGCTCCAATGTGCACTTGACTTTAACACTTGAACTTCCCTTCCCCTGTACAGTATGGGGACCGTAGTGCAATTCTTTTCTGGTTGCTGTGGGAGATGGAATGCAGTGTGGGCAGGGGCAGACTGACAAATCATGGGGCCCCCGGGCAACAGGGGATCATAGGGCCCCTGTGTCCTTGCCCAAACTCAAAAAAGCCTATGAAACAGGTACCAGGGGCATTTTATGGGACCCTCTACTGACCCGGGCCCTCAGGCAGTGCCCAAGTTTCCAAATGGTCAGTCCGCCCCTGGGTGTGGGGAGTCCCGACAACATCTTCCTCATAGCTAGAAGCAATTTCACCTATAACAGGCACAGGTTTATGACAGGCTGTTTGGTGACTGTACCTTCCATTGCTTGTGGCAGCCACAACCTTAAGCTGCATTGAGGAGACTCTTAGCATGTTAACTCTTAATATGTGATAGTGACCCAAGCTGTAGACTAAATGTGTGATAGTGTCGGTTACTTGCAGTGCACCCCTTTCAAAAACTTCAGACCAGGCTAAAGGCAATATCTAATGCTTTCCTTGAGTTAAAGTGCAACATTACCACAGTGTCCAAAACAGACAAGACAGTCCAGTAGAACTTCATTAAAACAGTTAACATCCCTAAGTCCCTAATCCCTGTTCCTAACCAGGCTATGTGCTACCCTGGCATACCTGCAGAGGTAGAGTCCAAGTAATCACAGAGTCCATCAGAGGCATTCTCTGCATAATAATAATGCTCTTGGGTGTGACTCTCCAATCCGTTCCCTTATGGGCTCTTGGGAGAAAGGCAAAAAAGGACAAAAATCCAAAAGAATAAAGACTCGGCCAAGACTCCTGACTCGGCCACTGGCCCCTTTTATATTCACAGGTGCAGTGGGTAGACCCAAATATCCTGCCAAAAGCCAAAGATCTGGGAAAGGCATTAACCTCTACCTTCCTGTCTGGGGCAGCACCAATCTAGTTAATTTCAACCTGCTTACACACAGCTAGATGATTCAAGTTATATATATGGAGGTCACGTCCTTTGGTGGCAAATGTTTGGCATGTTTTAAAGTGTATGTATAGCCAAACATTTTTTTTTACTTAGTTTTTAATAGGATAACTATGTGATACAGATCCATGACTCTGTTTTATATGTGAGAAACATATACTGTAACTACTATGTAATGCACATCATATAAGATGTTGCTTTATACTTGGTATAGGAAAAAGTAGACCTTAGCTTGGTTACAATACTTACTATTTGTGGATGTTGTCATCACTGTGACTGCTAGACAATATGGACTTTACTTTTTTTTTTGTTTGACAGGGCTCTGTGGCCTCTTTCACACAGGTGACAGTTTCTTCAGCCCTCTGAGAAGAGATCCGTAATGGTTTGCTTATTAGAGGGCAGAAGAATAGCGGCTTCCAGGCATTCTGTAACCTCCTGAATGCGTTTTTTTCTGGCTGAATTTATTTTGTTTTATCGCTCTGTTAGCGGACCATCTAAAAGAGCCCCAGTATATTTTGGAAATGTAATAAAGGGGGGTGGAAGAGGGGGAGAGAGAGAGAGAGAGAGAGAGAGAGAGAGAGAGAGATGGATGCAGATGCTGCTGAAGGTTTTTTACCTTAATGAATTCTTTGTGTCCATGTAAAAAACCTTATGTTGTCAGCTTCCCCCTTTAAAAAAAAAACTTACCTGAGCCCATTCTTGATCCAGCTCTGTGCCTGAAAGCAGCTACGCTGCTCTCCCTCCTCTCCTTCTCCAGTGGCTCCTTCAAAGCCAGTGACAAAGGAGCAGAGAAGAGAGCCGTGTCTATAGACGCGCACAGCACGGTTGTGGATTGAGCAGATTCCCATGGTGATACACGGAGAAGAGAAGGAGGCAGGAGCACCTGCGAGAGACCCGAAAAGAAGAGAATCAGGGCTGCTTTATGCAAAACCATTGCACAGGGCAAGTAAGTAAGACATAATTGTTATTTAAAGAAAAAAATACTTTACAAATCACTTTAAAGCTCAACTCCAGGAAAAAAAAATCCGCCTCTATACACCGAGATAGGGGGAAACATATGGAAAAAAAGAAAGTGGGGACTAAATGTGTCCTCTCTTTTATAGAGCGGTCAAACTGTCCAAGAAACTAATTTCATTCAATCTGTGAAACCAGGGACCAAGAGTCGGTGGGGAAGTTTGCTTCCATACATCTGAGATGCAAGCACAAGCTGCATTCAACATGTGGGCAGTCAGTGAGTTCTTACAGCGATGCAGTGATACCTTAATAAGTTGTAACAGGTAACCTAAAGGGTCTGTGCTGAGGTCCACCGATGTTAATTGAAAGACAACATTCTTAGCTCTCACCCAGAATTGTTGTAAGGAAGAACATTGCCAAAAAATATGTAACAGTGTACCGGGCTGTCTCTGACACCTCCAGCACATCATGAAGACTTGAGGACAACATTTTTTCATTAACACTGGGACCCTGTACCACCTAGACAACCGTTTGTAGCCCTGTTCCTGAAAGCAGTTAGCAAAGGAAGAGCTATGGGCTAATTGGATGACTTTATTGACTTGTAGTTTTGACAGGGAAACCTGAAAATCAGGCTCTCACTTGTGGATATATGAAGGAACATAGTACTCCAACAACAACGTATACATGGAGGAGAGCTGATGGGGTACAGAAGGTGGATTTTTTTAACTACCCTGCAGTTGGGCTTTAATGCTGAAGCCATTTTCCCTTTGTCCTTTGTTATATGTATTTTGTATGGGCTGGATATAAGCTGTAAAAATAAGTCAATAATGTTACTGTACATATCTCTCAAAGAGGTTGATAGATGAAGCCTTTTTTACCTACATAAGTATTAAAATTGGACACAATGTCTAACCCCTCCCCTCTCTGTTCAAAACTAAAAAAAAAAGTTTTAGAAATACACTTTAATCCAGTGGTTCTTAACCTTGTTGGAGGTACTGAACCCCACCAGTTTCATATGCGCATTCACCGAACCCTTCTTAATTGGAAAAATAAAATATGATTTTTAAAATTCAAAACATAGGTATATATTTATACATAGGTGCACAAAATGAACAAAACCATTAAGAACAAAGAACAAAACCATTAAAACATGATTTTCACACAAAAACAAAAACATAATAATGAATATTTACTGCACGAATCATATGAGTCGGGTGTGGGTCTTCACCTCTGCCGAACCCGCGAGACTGACTCACTGAACCCCTGGGGTTCGATCGAACCCAGGTTAAGAACCACTGTTTTATAGTAATTCATCCCCCATAGTAATTCATCCCCCCTATAGTAATTCATCCCCCATATAGTAATTCATCCCCCATAGTAATTCATCCCCCATATAGTAATTCATCCCCCATAGTAATTCATCCCCCATATAGTAATTCATCCCCCATATAGTAATTCATCCCCCATAGTAATTCATCCCCCCTATAGTAATTCATCCCGCATATAGTAATTCATCCCCCATAGTAATTCATCCCCCATATAGTAATTCATCCCCCATAGTAATTCATCCCCCATATAGTAATTCATCCCCCATAGTAATTCATCGCCCATATAGTAATTCATCCCCCATAGTAATTCATCCCTCATAGTAATTCATCCCCCATATAGTAATTCATCCCCCATAGTAATACATCCCCATATAGTAATTCATCCCCCATATAGTAATTCATCCCCCATAGTAATTCATCCCCCATATAGTAATTCATCCCCCATATAGTAATTCATCCCCCCTATAGTAATTCATCCCCCATAGTAATTCATCCCTTATATAGTAGTAGTAAGTAAGTAGCAAGTAGTAAGCCAAGTCCCCCCTGTGTCAATTCACTTACCTTTGCTCCGCGCGTTCCTCTCACCGTATTCCCGCGCCGTTCCGGTCTTCAGGGCGGAACGCTGCCCCGCCTGCACACATCCTGACAGCCAATCACTGGCTATCAGGATGTGAGTGGCAGCGAGACTGGCCAATCATTGCATTTGAGCGCGCTGCCCTGGCTGTTTTTTTTTTTGGATCACGCTGCAGAGTCCCTGCCGCCCGAGAGGAGGGAGGGGAGCGGGCGCCCGGCACACAAGAGCCGCATTAAAGCGTGTAAAGAGCCGCATGTGGCTCGCGAGCCGCGGCTTGCCGACCACTGGGCTAAGCGATGTTGCGTGACCACCTGCAGCCAATGATGGACAAGCGGGGCATGTCATCACGAATCATATGAGTCGGGTGTGGGTCTTCACCTCCGCCGAACCCGCAAGACTGACTCACTGAACCCCTGGGGTTCGATCGAACCCAGGTTAAGAACCACTGCTTTAATCAGATATATTTCCAAAGCAAACTGTTATCTGAGCCAATGATGTCATACAATAGCCATTCAAATTTAAGATTACTGGAAATTTATAGCATGATTTGTAATACATAATCTTTCATACCTAAAAACCTCAAACAGAAAAACTGAAAAGAAATGACATTAGATCCATGTTCTATTTCTTTTTATCTCATTGACATTCATTTGTAACATGACTAAACTCCAGTTTTATATAACAACTATACGTTAATTACTGAGATTAGGTCAATAAACTATTAGCAGAGGTCTTAATGATTCAGTAAACCAATGAACTATTGATAAACAGTAACCCATAATAGCTGCAATTAAGACTGAGCGTATACCTACAACC